>NW_020356265.1:0-86728 GCF_002211085.1 Panicum hallii
CAATGTAAATAGTTCTGTGTAAATTTTTGAGGCCTAGATCAGCTCTCTAGCTAGAGTAATTAGTTACTTTTGTTATAAGTTAATAAAAGCTTGACAATTTAATTTCAGAAGTATTATACATATTTAGGGATGAAATTTTACTATAGTCTGGTTTTATGAGTGTGATATAACATAAAAATTTTAGAAGCAGAAACCTAATATAACTTAAGTTATAAATTTTAAAACTTAGATTGCAAGATGAGTCATAAATAATAATTGGAATGCATGAAAATTTATGGAACTTCTCTAGAATACTAGACTTAAGTAGTTTATGATATTCTTAAATTGTGAACCCTAATTGTTGTATAAAACCCTAGTCTTAATATAAAACTCCAATTATATCTTAATATTTCAATGTTAATCTTAATTAGTTTTGTGACTTAGAACCTTTAGAGTAAAATTATCATAAAACCTAACCATGATAATTTTCATAAATTAATTATTTATCTTAACTTAAGATTTGGTTAATAATCAAGTTAGCCATAATTAAGTAATAACCAAAGGTTAATTACAATGTTTAGCTAATAAAATAAATAAAAAATTGCTAAGTGTGTGTAGTGTTGCTTAAGGTAATTAGATACACTACCCAGTAAGTTAAATTAGATGTTTAGGGTAACCCACCACGGTTGCCTAACGAGACTAGTTAGTTTAATTAGTACTCGATAAATGACTGCCCAGTACAGGGTAGTTAGATTATCATCGTAATGTAATTTTCTTTAAGTTGGATTGCAACTTTATCGGGAAGTAAAATAAAAATAAGAACTCCTATAACTTGTAATTTTGCATCTCATATAGATTCGACCACGCTCGCTGACGGGGATTATCAACTGCTCCCGGAACAAGAAGGAGATTATTCTGAAGACCCGGGACTATTGTTACGGATTTTCTGAAGCCCCGAACCAAGGTTCGGAAGAAAATAATTTGACTAACCCCAACCCCACCAGCGAAGGCAAGCCCCGGACATAACCCTACCTTATTACACTGCAACTTATATTACTTTATATATATCTCTTATGCATTAGTTCGTAGGAGTTATTTGGAAACCTAGTTGCAATTATTCTAGAAACCAATGTACTGAACACTAGAACTGAGTCCGACTAGCTGCTTTGCTTATAGGACGGTAGAAGTCGAGTGATTTCCTGTCACTCGCGCGATATAGGAATTGTAATGTTTACATTCCTGTTATCACTATAAGGATACCGGACGGGAGTTTTATGAGGTATCATGGTCAAGATGATACCCCGTCTGTGTTGTTGAAATTTGATAAGGTCGCAGTGTGTGGTAGCGGTGGCTAAGCGTTTGAAAGTACTAGCCACATGCCGTGAAATATGGTAAGCGGTAAGCCTAGTAACCGATCGGCCCGAGGAGTGGACATACCACCCACCACATGTATTTGCTTCTTTTGGTTACTTAGTTCGACGTGTAGGCATATGTGTTGCTGGGCAACCAGGAGTACGGGTTTTGTAGTCGCGCTACAGACGTACGTCCTGCACTTTTGTAGTGCATATGACCTGCAGTCGCTTGTGGTGGCACTGATCCACGAGTCGGAATGAAAGGCAAACGGTTGCTTCGGAACAACCCTGTGGTGTTCCAAGCGTGTGTGTTAGGTTTACCTTGCAAGGTTGAATCTCGATTCAGAATCGTCCGCTCTCACGATGTATGAGACTGCTTATCCCCTTTATCACATAGAGTAACAAGAGTAATTATGTGATTATTAAAGATGATGTTTGAGTAAAGATTCTACCATGTTTGAATAGCTATAGGTGCTTACTTAGAATGGTTAATTCAACTAGAACCTGAAAGCTAAAAATTGAAAATAAGGATCTACTCTTTGTTGCTTTTTCAACTGAAAACCCTACCCAAAGCTAAAAGCCAGCATGAGTCTAGTTATGGGCTAAGATATACCCAATTCCGGGTAAGTCTTGCTGAGTATTAGTATACTCAGCCTTGCTTTGTTGATTTAATTCAGGTAACCCTTCTGAGGAGCCCGCATTCATTACACCATGGCCTTACCCTTTGCCTGATGGTTGGTCCGTGGAATGGGATCCGTCCCCGGCCAACACAGACTCCGCCGAGTGATATTATGCCAGGGCTAGCATAATATCTGTAATGACGCATGTATAATAACTCCGCTTTTCAAATTCCGCTGCTTTAATCAGAAACTCGAACTTGTGATGTAATAAACTCTCTTCTGTAAGAACAAATGTTATTTTGTATATTTTTGTAATATAACTGCCTGTGGTGTAAATTATTTTGGGCATTGTATCTCTGGACTCACCTTCGTGTGAGGTACCTTGTTAGATCCTGCGTTCGGTGGTTCATCGGGACGTTACCCGACAGACCAATAGTTTTATACCGTTTGAAGTGCGAGGTAGCCCTGCATTAAGGACTCGCGCACTTGAGTCGGTATAATTCAGGTTGGTTCTGCCACAGCTGGTATCAGAGCTAACAAGTGTACCCTGGAGATATAATTAGCCTTAAAAAGTAATTTTTAGTATAAAATTTCATTACTCAAGTATTTGCGAACTACGTTGGTTCATTAAGGATTATGTATAGTACGTAAGCCCTAGGGTAATACTATTATGGGAATTAAAGGTGGCTGTGATATATATATATATGACTAACTTCCAGCATTACTTTTCTGTTGAAACTTAAATTTATGCACAACCCAACCTTACTTTCTGTAACGACATCTTCGATCGTGAGGTAAGAAGGTAAGGATCCTCAGCCAACTGAGGGAGCTTGGCCTTCCTGTCGGTGATGCGAACCGAACGCTGTTTCTCAAGCAGTGGCCTACTTGAGATGCTGCAATGTACCAACCTCGGTTGACTACATTGGGAGTATATGGTTCGGCGCAGGGTATGGCGATCGCTGTTCATACCCCCGCATTTTGCGGTACCCCCGTGAATACGTTATCCAATAACGTATGTTAACGTTGTCTGTACGGCGGTAATTGTACAGATGCTGTTTCTATAGTGAACAGTAATGAATGGGGACGCTTTCATGACATGCTGGCATGAAAGGTTCATTGGATATATATATGCATTGTGGTTTTCTGCAGGTACACTAACCACGATTCCGAAACTAGGACGGATAGGGCTTATTGACTAGTTAATAGGGAGAGACGTATTTATATGGTGCCACCGAAACTAACCACGTAAGACCAAGATTACTTGGCAGTTACTTTTGGTTGTGAGATCGATTAGTACGTGCATGCATAATCCATTAATCAACTAAATTGAATGCTTGTTTAATGCTTCCTAAAGAAAATGGGCAACATGTTGGTTTATCTTAGTTGGGTAAGTAAGAATCTTAGTTGGGTATCTTAGGCATCCATCTGATTTCCAGCCTTTGCTGTTATCAGAATCAGCTATCTTAATCCAATTTTACCTGGTAAAGTTTCTCAACAGGGTAAAAATATCTTACCATTTGCATTGTTGTCGCAGATGGCTGCTCCTGCTAATACCTTTTGGGATCAGGAGGGGCACTTTCACACCAATGGTTTACATTGGGAGGGATTTCCTCGTCTTTTGTGGGAATCCTTGAGTATGTTTCATTATACAGAGCCTCCTCTGTATGATGGGGTAGAGTATCTTGAAGAAGGAGTTTCCCGCTGCAGGGTTAAGATGATGATTCCTCAGCACCCTTTCCGCTCCTTATGGCCTCCCATAGAAGTGGAAGTGGTTGGATATCGTCTTGTGGATACCCTTGAAACTGCTGCTTTAGAAGGAATCAAACTCTTCTGCAATCAACATCCGATTGAAGTTGCTTCATATCCTATTGGGTTATTCCCTACCATAGACCCGAGTAATTCGGACTGGGATTTTCGGACAAATCATCTTGGTCATTTGCTAGGAGATATAGCTGAAGAAACCGTCCGTATTGTTACCAGGTTTATGGATGTGCAATACCGTTACCAAACGCTACTGCGTCATGGGGTAAGTCAGATAACTGGTGTGGCTCAAAGCCACTATCGGAATGCTGATCACCAAGTGACCCAGATAGAAGAATTGCAAGCTTTGGTGACTCAGAAGGATGAAATTATTGCAGCAAGAGATGAGACAATCCTCCATCGTGAAGATCAGATCAATGAGAGTGATCATATTATCACTCAGCGTGACACTGTTATTGAGTTCCTACAGGCACAAATTCATGATCTGATACTTGTGGCTGATGATGCCCAAGCTCACATTGAGGAAATGCAGCAGCAACCGATACTTCCCGCTATACCCATAGTACCTGAAGAAGAAGAAGAAGACCCAGAAGAGATTGAGGGTATCTCAGAGATTGATTCTGAGCATGGGGATCCTGTTCTTAGTCCCCATCATTCTCTTTCTGGCAGTCAGTCTTCTGTAGGAAATTTCGACGATTTTTAGTAAAATCGTCAACTTTCGAGATGTAATCTAAGGGAATGTAATAGTTTAAGTAGTCAAACTTCACGCCATTTGATGTAACATAGATGGCCTATGTAGTAAACTTTCGACATGCGATATGAGAACTATCTGAGTTAGCAATGTAATATAATTTCCGGTTTCATCATCTTGTTCGTTATCTTTAAATTTTGAGATGAGATGAGTTGCGGAATATATGCATTGATTATGTCTTCTGAAATTGGGAGTAAAGATATATGGTTAATAATGGACATCTCCTTTATTTCAGATGGTTGGAGCCACACGAGGAACCCCGGAGGGTTTCAGGGCTGATCAAGCCAGTGGTTCTCAGCAACCACCACCACCTCCTCCCAACCTTGCCGAAGTCATGGCTCGGCAAACGGAATTACTTAATATGTTGGTTCAAGCCCAACTGAATCAGCAGCAACAATTCCGAGGAGGCCGGGATGATCGTAATCCTCCTGTGGCTAGCTACCAGGATTTCCTCAGTACTCAACCGCCTTTCTTCAGTAAGGCCGAGGAACCATTGGATGCCGATGCCTGGCTCCATATTATTGAGTCAAAGTTCGCTCTACTGACCATACCATGTGCGGATTCTAGCAAAGCTTCCTTTGCTGCTCAACAACTTCGTGGTGCTGCTAGAATCTGGTGGGACAATTTTTATGCCATGCAACCTGCAGGGCATGTCATCACATGGGATGAATTCCGGGTCGCTTTCAGAGCGCACTATATTCCCGCAGGATTGTTGGAGCGGAAGCTTAATGAGTTTCTGGCTCTTACACAAGGTGCCAACACAGTTCTGCAATACGCACAGAATTTCAATCATCTGTGCCAGTATGCGGGGTATCATGCAGATAATGATACCAAGAAGCAAGACCATTTCCGTCGGGGCCTGAACACCAAACTCAAGGAACGCCTGAACCTTGTGAAGGCAAATACTTTCAGTGAGTTGGTCAATATGGCCTTAACTCAAGAAGACTGCATTGTGGCGCATTCTGCCGAGAAGAAGCGGAAGAACCCTGCTGGACCCTCGAGTGCTCAACCACCGAGGTATCGGGTTGTTCCTAATACGCCACCCAGAGCACCACAACGCAATGCCCCTACGGGAAGATTGGTTTTTAGGCCACCTCAGCAGCAAGGAAAGTTCAGACCTCCTGTGCCCCCGCAACCAGCACAACAATCTGGCCAACGGCTAAATATTCCGCAAGTGCCACAGAAAGGCAGCAACTATCGCTGCTACAACTGCGGAAGTGCGGACCATTTCATCCGAGATTGCCCGCGGCCTAAGAAGCTTAATCAAGGGCAGAGCTCCACCCAAGGAAACCAGAATAAGGGAAAGAAGCCGGTGATGCAAGTTCGTCAAGGACGGATTAACTTCACCACTCTTGCGGAACTTCCAGATGGAGCTCCTGTTATGTCGGGTACATTTTCTATACATCACAAACCAGTTGTTACTTTATTTGACTCTGGAGCAACACATAGTTTTATTAGTAACAACTGTGGAACCCGACTAGGACTTGAATCTTGTCCTATCCAGGGGTCATATATGATCACTACCCCTGGAGGAAATATTACTTCCAACCGAATAAGTAGATATGTGCCAATTCAGTTAGGTAGTAAAGAGATTAAAACTGATTTGGTTTTACTCAGTTTAGAGGATATCGATGTCATACTTGGGACAAACTGGATGACTGAACATCGAGTCCAGTTAGACATATCTTCCCGGGTTATCGAAATTGATTCACCATATTGTGGAGCCATTACTCTTGTTCTGCCTCCACCAGAATGTCTACACCCTTGCGCATATGCTATCACAGATATCAAAGTCAAGGATATTCCGATAGTATGTGAATACCCCGATGTCTTTCCCGACGATCTGCCTGGAATGCCACCGGATCGAGACATCGAGTTCATCATTGAACTTCAACCGGGTACTGCTCCAATTTCCAAGAGGCCATATCGCATGCCTCCAAATGAATTAGCAGAACTGAAAATTCAACTTCAAGATCTTCTTGATAAGGGATATATACGTCCAAGTGCTTCACCTTGGGGTTGTTCTGCTCTCTTTGTCAAGAAGAAAGACGATAGTCTGAGACTATGTGTCGACTACCGTCCCCTCAATGCGGTTACTATTAAAAATAAGTATCCTCTTCCCCGCATTGATATCTTATTCGATCAATTAGCTGGAGCAAAGGTCTTTTCTAAGATTGATTTACGCTCCGGTTATCATCAGATCAAGATCAGGCCTTGTGATATTCCAAAAACGGCCTTCTCAACCAGATATGGACTTTATGAATATCTGGTCATGTCATTTGGACTTACAAATGCACCGGCATATTTCATGTATCTCATGAATTCCGTATTTATGCCGGAGCTTGATAAATTCGTCGTGGTCTTCATCGATGACATTCTGATCTACTCCAGAACCAAAGAAGACCATGCTAACCATTTACGTGTCGTTCTTCAACGATTACGGGATCATCGCCTTTATGCCAAATTTTCAAAATGTGAATTTTGGCTGGATAGTGTGAAATTTTTGGGACATACTATCTCTAGTCAAGGCATATCGGTTGATCCAACTAAAGTTCAAGAAGTTATGGACTGGAATCCTCCCACTTCAGTCCATCAAATACGAAGTTTCCTTGGATTGGCAGGATATTATCGCCGATTCATTCCAGACTTCTCCAAGATAGCCAAACCCATGACTGAGCTACTTAAGAAAGAAGTTAAGTTCCATTGGGATGATAAGTGTGAGGAAGCATTTCACACTTTGAGAAAACTTCTGATGACTGCTCCAGTACTAGCTCAGCCAGATAGTAACCAGCCTTTTGATGTCTATTGCGACGCTTCTGGAATTGGCCTTGGTTGCGTTCTTATGCAAAACAACCGGGTTATTGCTTATGCATCCCGAGCACTTCGGACTCATGAGCAAAATTATCCAACACATGATCTTGAATTGGCAGCAGTTATTCATGCTCTCAAGATCTGGAGACATCATCTTATGGGCGCTAAATGTAACATTTACACTGACCATAAGAGCCTCAAGTATATTTTCACTCAGGCTGATTTAAATATGAGGCAAAGGCGTTGGTTGGAGTTAATCAAAGATTATGACCTGGAGGTACACTATCATCCGGGCAAAGCTAATGTGGTTGCGGATGCACTTAGCCGCAAGTCACATTGTCACTGTTTGACTATCTCCACTTTTAATGACACTCTTTGCCATCAAATGCGGAGACTCAATCTGGAGATTATTCCCCAAGGTAGTTTAAACTTGATCTCCATTGAGTCTACTTTGCGAGATAAAATCGTCATGTCGCAGCTACATGATGAGGGTGTCAATATTATTAAATCCAAGCTATCCCAGGGAGAAGCTAAGTATTGGTGTTTTCACACTGATCGTCAAGGAGTCCTGTGGTTCAACGATCGACTTGTTGTCCCTAAGGATCATCAACTTCGTAAGCAAATCCTCGACGAAGCACATTTGTCCAAATTCTCTATTCATCCTGGTAGCACCAAGATGTATCACGATCTTCGGCAACATTTTTGGTGGACCAGAATGAAGAGAGAAATTGCCAAATATGTGTCTGAGTGCGATACGTGCCAGAGAGTCAAAGCCAGTCATCTCAAAGCTTCTGGTACGCTTCAGCCATTACCCATTCCGTCATGGAAATGGGAAGACATTAGTATGGATTTCATTGTCGGTCTTCCCAACACATCTCAAAAACATGACTCCATATGGGTAATCATCGATAGACTCACAAAAACAGCTCATTTCCTTCCGGTGCATACCACTTACTCTGCTAAGAAGTATGCTGAAGTCTATCTGGAACAAATCGTTCGATTGCATGGGGTTCCGAAAACTATCATATCTGATCGTGGGCCCCAATTTATCGCACGGTTCTGGGAGCAGCTACAATCAGCTCTAGGAACCAAATTGATTCGAAGCTCTGCATATCACCCCCAGACTGATGGGCAGACTGAGCGAGTTAACCAAATTCTTGAAGACATGCTCCGAGCTTGTATTATTCACTATGGTACAAGTTGGGACAAGTGTCTTGCTCTAGCTGAATTTGCCTACAACAACAGTTACCAAGCTAGTCTTCAAATGGCTCCTTTCGAAGCGTTATATGGTCGCCGATGCCGAACTCCTTTGAGTTGGTCAGAGACCGGTGAACGCAAAATCTTCGGACCAGACCTAGTTGTTGAAGCCGAAGATAAGGTTAAGGTTATTCAATCTAATCTTAAAACCGCTCAGTCCAGACAAAAGAGTTATGCAGATAAGAGAAGAAAACCTCTGCAATTCCAGATAGGAGATTTTGTCTATCTCCGAGTGTCACCTACCAAAGGCGTCCAACGTTTCGGCATAAAAGGAAAGTTAGCACCTCGGTATGTCGGACCCTTTGAAATTCTTGATGTTTGTGGCCCAGTGGCTTACAAACTTCGTCTTCCATCTCAATGGGCAGCTATTCACGATGTCTTTCACATCTCTCAACTTAAGAAGTGTGTCAAAGTACCCACAGAAATCGTTGAGACAAGTACCCTTGAGATAAAACCTGATTTGTCGTACATTGAACAACCTCTTCGAATTCTGGATACTAAGGAAAGGTTCACCAGAAGAAGGGCAGTTAAGATGTACAAGATCTTGTGGGATCATCACACCGAAGAAGAAGCGACTTGGGAAACTGAGTCTTATCTTCAACGGAATTTTCCAGATTTCCTACAAGCCAATCCCCAAATCTAAATTATCCATTTCTGCTCAGCTTCGGAATCTCGGGACGAGATTCTTTTAAGGAGGGAAGGCTGTAATATCTAGGTAGTAGATAGTTAAATGTTAAGTTTGGATATAATATATGTAAGTAGAATATAGTATATACAACCTGTACAACGCAGTAAGGGTATATTTGTAAATTATGAATTTTATATGCAAGTGTGTGAAAATGTGCATAAGTGTAAAAATTTCAGTTGGCTATCCAAAAGAAAAAGAGCAAAAGATAAGTAAACACTAAGGGAAATAGGCTTAATATGAGATTAAGGACCTTTATGTAATTATTATAAACATATCAGGATTTACATGTGAAATGGTAAAAGATAAAAGTAAAACTCAGTTTTACCTAAGGACTAAAGTGTAAAAAGAGCTAGTCATGATTACTGCAGAAAGAATTACAAAAAGGACCCCAAACCTTAGGGCATTTTGTTTTAATTAACACATAAAGGTTAAAATTTGAATTGTGTTCAAATTCTCCAAATAAAACTGTACCCTTTAAGATTTCAAACCCAAGTCTTAAAGCAAAGATGTAGAGTTTGAAAAACTCTACAACTTTCATGTTGAGCACTTTTCCATTTGACCTTTGTAGCAGTAGGAAAATTTTAGATTACAGAGGAGTCCTTGGAAATTTCAAAAATTGCAAATCAGTCCGGCTGACACCTGCTGCTTCTTCTTCCTCTGCCTGGCGCCGCTTTTCCTCTGCTCTGCGCCTGCCGTCGCCGCTCACCGTCGGCGTGGTTCCCCCGAGCACCACCTCCTGCTAAATTTATCTCCACGCGTCGCCCTTGCCTTGTTCCACTTCTGCTCCTCTCCCTTTCTGGCATTCCCCGCGCTTGCCACGCGCACGCCGTCGCTGTGCGGCCGCCACCGAGCTGCCGCCGTGGCGAGCTCCAACCCGAGTGCCTGCTCCTATGTTTGCAAGCGCACCAGTATTCCCAGGATCTCTTCGACCTATTCCAACCAACAGCTTGCCATTTGCTCGTCCCTAGCCCCCGGAACGCCGTCGCCATCGCCGCCCGAACGCCGGCGAGCACCAGCTCACCGTCGTCCCGCTTCTCTGCAGCTGCTCCGCCTGCAACCACCTCACCGTTAGCTCCACCGCATCCTCGCGCAGCTGTTCGACCAACCAATTTCCCCACTCGACCACCGTAGCGCCGCCGCACTGTTCTTCCCTTTCCGCCGCCTCGGCACCGCCGTGGGCAGCTCAGCCCGAGCCACTTCACGCCACCTCCGTGCTCGAGCCTGCACCACATCACCCCCACGACGCTCCCCGACCGATCCATTGGGTGTCTAAGGCCCTACATTGGCTCCCCGACGAGCTCCCCGAGCTTCCTTGCCGCCGCCGTGACCAGTCCACCGTGGGGCTCCACCTTTCGGCCTTCCCTAGCCCCAACTGACCCCGGCCTGAGCTCCAGCACATCCCCAGGCAGCTCCCAGACCTCTCCACCGTCGTCCAAAGGCACCAGAACACTGCCCCACCGAGCCACTTCGCCGCCGGCCGCAAGTCCTCGTCGCGCCGCCGCTCCGAGCCATCTCCCTCCAATTCCCGGCTCGCGCAGGTGCGCATCAAGCCCTGGATGCTCTTCCGCCCTTCTGTTCCCATCCCCAGAGCTCGCCGTCGCCGGAATCGGCCGGTCAACGTCGGGTTGTTGTCTTGACCGAGGGGGGGATTGGAGGAGGGACTGCGGGTTAGAAGAAACGAAAATCCAGGGGGTTTTGTGCTAAGTTCCAGGGACTGATGTGTAAACCTTGTTTGAGTTATTGCTGTGAACTTTGAAAATGCATAGAAAACAGTAGAGAAATCAGAAAAATGTGAAATTGGTTGGGTTAGAAACCTTATGATAAGCTCTGTAACTTTTATTTTATCACCATGCCATGAAACTACATAGTTTGTTCTGTATTTTAAATGCTAGTAAAAGGATGCATTAATTAAATCTTGTGATCCTTAGCCCTGTTGCTGTTAGTTTTTGGAGCATGTATTATAGGCAATGTAAGTAGTTCTGTGTAAATTTTTGAGGCCTAGATCAGCTCTCTAGCTAGAGTAATTAGTTACTTTTGTTATAAGTTAATAAAAGCTTGACAATTTAATTTCAGAAGTATTTATACATATTTAGGGATGAAATTTTTACTATAGTCTGGTCTTTATGAGTGTGATATAACATAAAAATTTTAGAAGCAGAAACCTAATATAACTTAAGTTATAAATTTTAAAACTTAGAGTGCAAGATGAGTCATAAATAATAATTGGAATGCATGAAAATTTATGGAACTTCTCTAGAATACTAGACTTAAGTAGTTTATGATATTCTTAAATTGTGAACCCTAATTGTTGTATAAAAACCCTAGTCTTAATATAAAACTCCAATTATATCTTAATATTTCAATGTTAATCTTAATTAGTTTTGTGACTTAGAACCTTTAGAGTAAAATTATCATAAAACCTAACCATGATAATTTTCATAAATATTAATTATTTATCTTAACTTAAGATTTGGTTAAATAATTCAAGTTAGCCATAATTAAGTAATAACCAAAGGTTAATTACAATGTTTAGCTAATAAAATAAATAAAAAATTGCTAAGTGTGTGTAGTGTTGCTTAAGGTAATTAGATACACTACCCAGTAAAGTTAAATTAGATGTTTAGGGTAACCCACCACGGTTGCCTAACGAGACTAGTTAGTTTAATTAGTACTCGATAAATGACTGCCCAGTACAGGGTAGTTAGATTATCATCGTAATGTAATTTTCTTTAAGTTGGATTGCAACTTTATCGGGAAGTAAAATAAAAATAAGAACATCCTATAACTTGTAATTTTGCATCTCATATAGATTCGACCACGCTCGCTGACGGGGATTATCAACTGCTCCCGGAACAAGAAGGAGATTATTCTGAAGACCCCGGGACTATTGTTACGGATTTCTCTGAAGCCCCGAACCAAGGTTCGGAAGAAAATAATTTGACTAACCCCAACCCCACCAGCGAAGGCAAGCCCCGGACATAACCCCTACCTTATTACACTGCAACTTATATTACTTTTATATATATCTCTTTATGCATTAGGTTCGTAGGAGTTGTTTGGAAACCTAGTTGCATTATTCTAGAAACCAATGTACTGAACACTAGAACTGAGTCCGACTAGCTGCTTTGCTTATAGGACCGGTAGAAGTCGAGTGATTTCCTGTCACTCGCGCGATATAGGAATTGTAATGTTTACATTCCTGTTATCACTATAAGGATACCGGACGGGAGTTTTATGAGGTATCATGGTCAAGATGATACCCCGTCTGTGTTGTTGAAATTTGATAAGGTCGCAGTGTGTGGTAGCGGTGGCTAAGCGTTTGAAAGTACTAGCCACATGCCGTGAAATATGGTAAGCGGTAAGCCTAGTAACCGATCGGCCCGAGGAGTGGACATACCACCCACCACATGTATTTGCTTCTTTTGGTTACTTAGTTCGACGTGTAGGCATATGTGTTGCTGGGCAACCAGGAGTACGGGTTTTGTAGTCGCGCTACAGACGTACGTCCTGCACTTTTGTAGTGCATATGACCTGCAGTCGCTTGTGGTGGCACTGATCCACGAGTCGGAATGAAAGGCAAACGGTTGCTTCGGAACAACCCTGTGGTGTTCCAAGCGTGTGTGTTAGGTTTACCTTGCAAGGGTTGAATCTCGATTCAGAATCGTCCGCCTCTCACGATGTATGAGACTGCTTATCCCCTTTATCACATAGAGTAACAAGAGTAATTATGTGATTATTAAAGATGATGTTTGAGTAAAGATTCTACCATGTTTGAATAGCTATAGGTGCTTACTTAGAATGGTTAATTCAACTAGAACCTGAAAGCTAAAAATTGAAAATAAGGATCTACTCTTTGTTGCTTTTTCAGCTGAAAACCCTACCCAAAGCTAAAAGCCAGCATGAGTCTAGTTATGGGCTAAGATATACCCAATTCCGGGTAAGTCTTGCTGAGTATTAGTATACTCAGCCTTGCTTTGTTGATTTAATTCAGGTAACCCTTCTGAGGAGCCCGCATTCATTACACCATGGCCTTACCCTTTGCCTGATGGTTGGTCCGTGGAATGGGATCCGTCCCCGGCCAACACAGACTCCGCCGAGTGATATTATGCCAGGGCTAGCATAATATCTGTAATGACGCCATGTATAATAACTCCGCTTTTCAAATTCCGCTGCTTTAATCAGAAACTCGAACTTGTGATGTAATAAACTCTCTTCTGTAAGAACAAATGTTATTTTGTATATTTTTGTAATATAACTGCCTGTGGTGTAAATTATTTTGGGCATTGTATCTCTGGACTCACCTTCGTGTGAGGTACCTTGTTAGATCCTGCGTTCGGTGGTTCATCGGGACGTTACCCGACAGACCAATAGTTTTATACCGTTTGAAGTGCGAGGTAGCCCTGCATTAAGGACTCGCGCACTTGAGTCGGTATAATTCAGGTTGGTTCTGCCACACTACTCTTTGTTGCTTTTCAGCAAAAGCTAAACCTTGAATCTTTTGCAAAGCCTGCATGGTCTAGTTATGGGCTAAGTATACCCAATACCGGGTAAGTCTTGCTGAGTATTAGTATACTCAGCCTTGCTAGATTTATGTTTTTCAGGTAATATATTTGAAGACCCTACTCTTCCCTTGCCTTGGCCCTGTGCTCTTCCAGTTGATTGGTCCGTGGAATGGGATCCATCCTCGGCCAACACTGATGATATCGAGTGATGTCGTGCCCGGGCTTAGCATGACATCCGTCTTGACGACATGCTGTAGATCATCGCGTATGTTTTCCGCTGCCAAAAACTATAACTTTAACAGTTTGTAATGATTTCTCTAGATTTGAAACTTCGTACTGGTTTTGGAAACTCTTGAAATGTAATTCCCTGTGATGTAAAATATGATGGTGACTGTATCTCTGGACTCACCTTCGTGTGAGGTAACCTTATTTGATCCTGTGTATCGGTGGTTTATCGGGACGTTACCCGACAGGCCAAGGGATTATACCATTTGAAGCACGTTGGAGCCCTCGGGGTGGACTCACACGTACTTGATCCGGTATAATTCAGGTTGGTTCTGCCACAGCTGGTATCAGAGCTATAAGGTTACTCTGGAGATACATTTTACCTTAAAAATGCTTTCAGTATAAAAGTTTGACCAACAAAATGTTTGGCAAAGCCGCGTTGGATTCGTTAAGGATTGTGCTTAGTACGTAAAGCCCTAGGGTAATGTTAATATGGGAAGTATAGGTGGCTATAGTATATGTATATAACTCTAACTTCCAGCACTACTTTTTGTTAAACCTTAAATTTATGCACAACCCAACTTTACATTCTGTAACGACACCTTCGTTGGTAAGGTAAGAAGGTAAGGATCCTCAGCTAACTGGGGAGTTAGCCTTCCCGTCGGTGATGCGAACCGAACGCTGTTTCTCAAGCAGTGGCCTACTTGAGATGCTGCCAATGTACCAACTTCGGTTGACTACATTGGGAGTATATGGTTTGGCGCAGGGTATGGCGATCGCAGTTCATACCCCCGCAATTTTTGCGGTACCCCCATGAATACGTTATCTCGATAACGTATGTTAACATTGTCTGTACGGTGGTAATTGTACAGATGCTGTTTCTATAGTGAACAGTAATGTTTGGGAACGCTTTCATGACATGCTGGCATGAAAGGTTCATTGGATATATATTATGGTTTTCTGCAGGTATGCTAATCACGATTCGATAGGTTCTGAACGGTTAGGATCTGTCGACTAGATATTATAGGGAGAGACGTATCTATATGATGCCACCATAATTAACCACGTAAGACCAAGATTACTTGGTAGTTATTTTTGTTTGTGAGGACGTGTAGTACGTGCATGCATCATGTCATCTTAGATTGATTTGATTGCCTTGCTTGTTACGTTGTTGTACTAAAATATCTTGCTTGTATCTGAATGCCCGTCTAGACTTTGTGTTGTAGGAGCCAACGTAATCTACTAGGCTAACTTAGAGTTGAGAATGTCTTTAGTGAATCAAGTGGATTGGGTCATGTTTGAACCTTATCGCCGATCTTCGCTTGACAGCCAAATCAAACCCTTGATCATGCTTTGAATCTGTTTCGGCAGAAGCACTAAGCTTTTCCTTTGATAGTTAAACCTTGATAATTGTCAGTAAACCCTTCAATCCATCATTCATCAATGATTCATCTATCCTGTCTTGATGTTGTACCATATATTGTTGGCTATTCTGGTTACAACATCGGAAAGTTGCACCTTCGATTTCTGCTCAGATGATTTTGGATAAATTAAAAAGATTTATGACAATAATTACTTTTTGAATACAATTCTCCCGGCAAAAGTCATGCATCATAACATATACCATCTTTGGTCAGTGCATGGTGTTGCATCGTCATCGAAAATCCGTAGACTAACTAACGGGTGTGCCTCCAGTACAACTTCGGGTTGTCTTCGGTTTCCTAAATCTATCTTATTGCTGTCGGCACTACAGGGTTGCTATTCCTCTTTTGCAGTGGTGTTTAATCACATGACCATGATGCCGTGTCGGAACCTAAGGCCTCATGTGCGCTGCAGCCACATGATTGAGCCATTAGGAGCGCACTGGTGCCTAGGTATATGTGACGTAACTCGCTGCAATCTCTTTTTATGCAACCTTACTAGTGTCCTAACTTTTGATCTTCGCTTAAGGATATAGAACTACCCAGGTGTTAGTTACGAGAAAACGGTTGCAGGGTGCAAGTCATGAGCATCATCAACTCATGACAGTATGCATCATATTTTATGCATTTCTTACATGCATACATCGCAAGCATCGTCATCCTTGCATCAGGGTGTATGCATGATTTGGCCAGCATCATGGTAATTGCATTGTGTCATGTGCATTATTTTGATCATGCATGGAATCCTTCATCCTCGTATTGCACCATCATTGCAATCATACATTTCATGGTTATATATTGAGCATTGCACTCTAAGTTAAGACATTTTGTCATTATCCCTTGATTGCATCGGTATAAATAGGCATGTTTTGTAATCAACATCATCCAAATCATTCAGGTAATAAACTCTGAGCAGGGATGTTTCAGGGATGTTTCAAACATCACTCGTAACTCCATCTCTCGTACTATCCTCACTTGCTATCCATGAGCTTTGTGATGAATGTCGCCGACATTTATCATCGTCATGTGGTGATCTTAGCTCTATGAGAACTTGATCACCTTTTCGTCTCTTATCTTGTCATACTCATCCATGTACAATCTACCCATGCTCTCGTTATGCTCATCTTGTCATACTCCAATGGCTTTTACCATCAACCTCAATCTTCTCTGGTATGATTGCTTCCTGCCACTTTTGATGGGTGATTTGCTTCTCTCCCATTAAGAGTCTTTCATCCTAAATCTCGGGACGAGATTCTTTTTAGGGGGGAAGGCTGTGACAGTTCAAATACTTGTAAGCTAGGCACATTATTTATTTAATGTGAAGTATGTGCTTGTTAGTGTAAAGCTTGTGTGTGTTTATGTGAAGCTTTTGAAAATTTAAAATGCAAGTAAAAGGGGTATTTTTTATAATTACAGGAAACCTAGGGTTGTTTTTGCAAAATATTTTTGGATGGGAGGTAATTTCATAATAAGGGTATTTATGTAAATTTATGAAAATACAAACCCTTTTATGTAATTTAGTTGGAGTATAAAGTAACTTTCCAAAAATTACCAAGGGTCAAAGTGAAAAAGGTGAAAGTAATCATTACCAGCCTTAAATGCTTGCGAATAGGCCCAAAGGTTCATAAAAATTGCTTTGTTAGGACAAAACTTATGGAAAGTTTGATTTGAGTGCAAAATGGTGAAATAAAACTTTGTACTATAGGTTTCTGAACTTGAGCCCTAAAGCAAAGTTATAGTTTTTGAAAAGTTCTACAACTTTCATTTTGACCATTTTCTCATTAGAGCTCTGGATCAGTAGGGAATTTCTGTTTACAGTGAAGTCCCTGAGGTTTTTGAAATTTCCAACTAAGTTCCTCGGACCTCCTCCTCTCTTCTTCCTCCTCTGGCACCTCCTCTGCTTCGCCCGCTGCTCCTCTGCCGCCGGTGTCAGCGCCGCTTCCCCGGCCATGTGCTGAGCCTCGGCCGCTCCCCGGCGCCACCTCCAGCTTCTAGCCACTCCACGCGTCGCTCCTTAGCCCAGCTACCGCCCTAGCTCTTCTTGCTGGCCCCTCGCCGAGTACCACGTTGCCTGCGATACTGCCAGTGCCGTCCGGTCTCGCCGGCACTTCTGCTCGCCGCCCACCGCATCAACGCAGCCACCCAGGGTCGCGGCATTGCGCCCTTTCCACTCTCCTCTATCTCTACGGTCTATAAAAGGCCGGTTCTAGCTCACGGTCGCACTACCAGAAACCACCGTTGCCCTCCATTGTTGCTGCTCAACCACCCCACGCCGAGCTCGCCCCTCCGGCCTCTCTTCTCTCGAGCTGACCCACAAAATCGCTTGCCCCCAGCCCCTTGAAGCTCCTCCACCTGTTCCCCATCAACCCCGCCCGCCGAAGCTCGCCGGAGCACCACTGCCACCATTGGCAAGTTACTGTCACTGTCGTCAGCCCTCCTCCAGCCACCCCGGCGTCACCCGAGCCCATCCAAAGGTAGCCCTCGTGTCCCCTCATGCTCCCCCACCTATCCCTCGCCTCCGGGAAGCACCCCATCGGCGGAATCAAGCTCCCTGAACTTTCTCTGTTCCAAAAATTGCGACCAGGGACCCCATACAACAATAGAAAGAATTCCAGGGGCCTATCTGCACAGACCATGACTCAGATGAATAGTATCGCGCTGGATCTTTTTGAAATCTTTGGCTGAAACTTTGAAAAATCATAGTAAATCATAAAAAAATCAGAAAAATGCCAAACCAGTTTTGTTGGAATCCTTAAGTAAAATTCGACTACTTTTATTTAGGAAGTTTGAGCTGTAGGTGTATATTTTCTGATGTAGATTAAATATTAGGAAATGAGTGTTTTATTTGTATCTCATGTTATATGCATGTGTTGTGGCTGAATTTTGGAACCTAGGTTGTATGTCCCATGAGTAGCTTTGTGTAAAAAGTTCGAGTACTTTACTGTTCATTTACTTAGAATTCGAGTACTTATTGTTGTATGTTGATAGAAAGTTCATAATTTAATTCTAGCTGCATTCCTTCATGTTTAATGCTGAAAATTTTACCTTAGTTTTGCTTCAACATGTTTAGTTCACTGTAAAAATTTCGAGCCCAGAAACTATGTGCATGTTTGTAAATCTATTTTTGTTCAGTTTGTCTTGTTGAGGCTAAAATAAATACCTTAGGTTGGCAATAAATGCTGGTAAATTATTTTTTACACTCCTTATCAGTGTGTTATCATGCAAGTTAATCTGTGCTACCAGATCCTTGCTGCATGTCAAGTTGTTGCATTTATTTGGTTCCTAGATATAGTTTTCTTTTTGAGTGTTACTAAGAGGTGCTTTCCTACTTGTTAATTTCAGTAGCTAATTCTTGTTTCTGAGTAAGTCATGTTACCCTTGTTGGATAATTATAACATGAGTTATGGTTACAACAAGTGTCTCTATGCGGCTGCTTAGATTCTGAGCATGTGCTTTAAAGTTGATTGCTTAAGCATGGTATTGTTTGTATGCTTGTTAAAACTAGCTCGTAACCCCAATACAACTTAGCTAACATACCTGAGACCTTGTGACACTTGTGTCATGATGTAGGACTTGGAATAATTTATGAACCACTTAAAGCTATATTTAGTCATCTATGCTTGTTGTTGCAATATGATTCTTGTGCCACTTGTTCGAATCTTAATTAGACTTGTTGTGCAACTATAAAACAGATGAGAAGTCTAATCTGCAAGTGAAACATTTGATTTATATTTAACCTGCTGGTGGTGTGACGCTAGACTTAATTAGCTCTTGGTAGCCAAAGTCCTTGCGATAGATTGACTGAAGTTGTGCACCATGCCTGATGTGCTTGCTGCCCCTATGGCAGACTGTTATGATGTTTGGTTAACCTTCTCTGTCAGCACACTTATATCAGCTGATTTATCGACTGAGATGTTGGCCACACACCCCTTTAGCTATATACCCATAGGACACATACCTATCGGCCATATGTCTTCTGACTACGCACCCGTAGGACACCCATCAGTTGTATGCCCATCAACCTCACGCCCTCTTTAGCTACCCATCTATCGACACCAGCCCATCGGCCACATTCTCTTTTGTCTAGTTCCATATTTGTAGTCTCATCAGCTTAAGTGCGATGATAATGTCCTATTCCATCTTGTTCTTGTAACGGATCTAGTTTAGATGGCCCCATTGGCTACATGTCACTCAATTGTTGTACTGACGTAATCAAGCCGATACAACCACACCTAGTTACCTAGGATAACATTTAAGCACATTTTAGTTAAGCACAGTTAGTGCAGAGTAGGACAATCAGCTACACGGCTGATATTGCCTAGTAGATATAGAAGAACATTAAGGATGGAAACCAGCTACACAGCCGACCCACCAATCAGCACGCCGAGGCCCAAACCGTACGGATGCATAGTTCGACTAGTCTACCAATACACCATCAGCTAGTTACTCGCACTAGTTAACTAGCTATGCCGATACATCACTCGACTAGTTCTACCCGATGTGTAAATCGGCTAATGTGCCGATACACTAAATCGACTAGTATGCCGCTTCACCGATCGACTAGTACACGTACACAAATCGGCTCAACCGATGTTCACTAATCAACTAGTTTGCAAATGCACTGATCGACTACTTGTATCTTATCAATTCACAAATCTAGTACATGCGCACATATCAGCTCGGCCGATGTTCAAAGATCGACTAGTTTGCTAAACACACAAATCAGCTAAGCCGATGTGTGCAGTGATCAGCTAGACAACCAATTTAGATGACATATCGGCTGCACCTGTTAAGACACACCACCACAGATCAGTAAGATAGCACAGTAGACACACCTCTGTTAGGCACGACCAAAGCACATCAATCGGCTAAACTTGATGCACCCTCGTCGACTAAGGCAAGTCGATACACCAACCATTAGTTAGGCAAAAACATGCTGATAACTAGATCTAATCAGCAAGGTCCTTCCTTGATCTATCCTTGAAGCACCGTACCTTTAACATTCCTATCCAAATCAGCCAATTTGACCCCAGGTGAATTCAAATCGGCTAATCTCTTCTACTCATATACAGAGACCGCTCCTGCCGATTTCTCTTCCAAACCAAAATCAGCAGATTTCCTAATACTGTGTAAGATAGCTCAATCATTTGCCAATTCTATCGGCTAAACCCTATTGTTTTCAATCGGCCCTATTGTAACCTTCAACAAATAGCCAATTTTAATCAGTTGTCCAACTAAAGCTCTACCCAAGTTAGTTTTTGATCTTTTTGATTGTTATAGGAGTAGTATGTTAAATGAGTGTTGGATTGCAACTTTATCGTAAGGTAAAATAGTTTCATGTGCACACTTTGAATGTAATGTTGCATTGCATGTAGATACGACTACTTCCACAAGCGGTACCTACAAGATCTCCCAGGAGTCTGCGGAGGATGTTTCTAAAGACCAAAGGAACGTCACCAAGGGATTATCTGAATCCCCGAACCAAAGTTCGGAAGATAATAATACTAACATCCCTGACTCCAGCCCCACCAGTAAAGGCAAGCCCTGGACATAAACCCAGTATCTTATTTACACTGCAATTTACCTCTATATATAGTTGTATACTTGTGCATTAAGTTCTTAGGAGTTGTCTGAAAACCATAGATGCATTTCCCTAGGAACCAATGTACTGAATCCTAGAAACTGAGTCCGACTAGTGCTATGCTATTAGGACCGGTAGAAGTCGGGTGATTTCCTGTCACTCGCGCGATATAGGAATTGATTAATTACAATTCTACAATCACTATAAGGATGACGGATGGGGTTATGTGTAGCATCATGGAAGGAAAGGATACCCCGTCTGTGTTGATGAATTTGGTTAAGGTCGCAGTGTGTGGTAGTGGCAGTTAAGCGTTTGAAAGTACTAGCCACATGCCGCGAAATATGGTAAGCGGTAAGCCTAGTAACCAATCGGCCCGGCAAGTGGACTCGTCCCCCACCACTCGACTTTTATTTTATGTTTACACGCACCGACTGTGGGAGTACGTTCTGCAAAGCAGACAGGCATACGGTCATGTAGTCGCGCTACAGACGTATGTCCTGCACATTGGATGTGCGTATGGTCCAGCAGTCGCTTGTGGTGGCTTTGTTCCACGATCCGGAATGAAAGGCAAACGGTTGCTTCGGAACGACCTGTTGGTGTTCCAAGCGTGTGAGTTAGGTTTACCTGGCAAGGGTTGAAATTCGATTCAGAATCGTCCGCTTCTCACGAAGATTGAGATTGCTTAACTCTTTTGCCACATAGAGTAACAAGAGCAATGTTGTTTATAAGTAATGCTAATGTATGCTTTAAAGACTCTACCTTGCTTGAGTAGCTATAGGTGCTTACCTAGAATGGTTAAAAGAACTAGAACTTGAAAGCTAAAATATAAAATAAGGACCTACTCTTTGTTGCTTTTCAGCAAAAGCTAAACCTTGAATCTTTAGCAAAGCCTGCATGGTCTAGTTATGGGCTAAGTATACCCAATACCGGGTAAGTCTTGCTGAGTATTAGTATACTCAGCCTTGCTAGCTTTATGTTTTTCAGGTAATATCTTTGAAGACCCTACTCTTCCCTTGCCTTGGCCCTGTGCTCTTCCAGTTGATTGGTCCGTGGAATGGGATCCGTCCTCGGCCAACACTGATGATATCGAGTGATGTCGTGCCCGGGCTTAGCATGACATCCGTCTTGACGACGTGCTGTAGATCATCGCGTATGTTTTCCGCTGCCAAAAACTATAACTTTAACAGTTTGTAATGATTTCTCTAGATTTGAAACTTCGTACTGCTTTTGGAAACTCTTGAAATGTAATTCCCTGTGATGTAAAATATGATGGTGACTGTATCTCTGGACTCACCTTCGTGTGAGGTAACCTTATTTGATCCTGTGTATCGGTGGTTTATCAGGACGTTACCCGACAGGCCAAGGGATTATACCGTTTGAAGCACGTTGGAGCCCTCGGGGTGGACTCACGTACTTGATCCGGTATAATTCAGGTTGGTTCTGCCACATTATTATTTTACGTGATATGTGTTGTGATATCTTGATGATTCTGTTGTATATATGCGTGACTTGATCCTGGCGCATATATGATTGCTCGATTTGTGTTCTTTATAAATCGGGTGTGACAGGATTGGTATCAGAGCCATATCGACTGTAAGACGAAGCCTAGATAGAATTGGACGAGTTTAGGGCTTCTTTTCTCTTGCCTTGCTTCCGCAAATCTTCTAACCTCATTTTCTGCTTCTATTCCTTGAGTTTTAAACCCTTGATTTGCCACCTCTCTCCTGTCTTTTCTGAGAAACAGCTTGAGTCTTCCGTAGACGTTGGCCTGAGTCCTCTAATCCTGTAATCTATAAGTTTAGGTTGTCCCTATGAAAATACGCTAGAACGAGTGTGTTAGTCGAGTAGTGTGATAAACTCGACTAAGCTGTGAATATTGAATGTTTGTTATTGTGCAAATGTTTGATTTGGATTTTTGGTTGATTGCATAGTCTAGTAGTTAAACTTGCTCATGCAAATCGACCCTAACACAACTTGAACTCAATAATAAAATTGAGTTAGAATGTTGGGGGTAAAACCTATATTCCTTTCTCTCTGTCACATCCTTCCGAAGTTTCATTTCCGTAGCTGCACAATATCTCGTTCTCATAAAATTTTGTTGTTGCAATCAGATGGTGAACACCAGGCGCACCAGTTCCGGTTCTGACCAGCAGGAGCAGAACAACCAGGGTACTGGTCAGCCGCTGCCGATGCCGCCACCACTGACCCCGGAGCAGTTCTTCCAGCTCCAGATGCAGATGATGGCGACCCTGAACAACACCGTTCAGGCTGTGCAACAGATCCATGCTCAGCCACCACCTCCACCGTCGCCTCAGCCCCGTGATCGGCGTGCGGATTTCCTGAGAGGTCATCCTCCGACCTTCTCTCACGCCACGGACCCACTCCAGGCAGACGACTGGCTTCGTTCGGTGGAGCGCCAGTTGGTTGTTGCTCAGTGCGACGACCGTGAGCGGGTCCTGTACGCAGCAGGGCAGCTGCGAGGCTCAGCTCTTGACTGGTGGGAGTCCTACCCAGCTCAGGCCCGTGATGCTCTCACCTGGGTCCAGTTCTGTGAACGCTTCAGGAGCCACCACATTCCTGAGGGCATTATGAAGACGAAGCAGAAGGAGTTCCGTGCCCTTAAGCAGGTAAATTTGAATGGAATTCCCTGCAACTTCTTTTGAGCTTCGATCTATCCTTGACCTTTTCGTAAGCCTGGCATATTGAGCAATTTCTATCCTTGCTATCTGTGTTCGTTATTTCAGGGATCGATGACGGTGACGGAGTACCGTGACCGTTTCCTTCAGCTGGCCCGTTATGCCCCTGCTGACGTCGCCCGTGATAGCGACAAGCAGGAGTATTTCAAGGAGGGACTGGATGATCACATCCAGTATGCGCTGCTGAACCACCGCTTCGACAGTTTTAACCATCTGGTTGATGCTGCCCTCAACACCGAGCGTAAGCACCGGGAGATTGAGGATAAGAAGAGGAAGATGGCTCCATCCTCGTCGGGCAGCAACACTCGTCCCCGATATCAGCATCCACAGCAGCAGCAGCAGCCGCAGAGGCCGCCCCAGCAGTACCAGCAGCGGCAGCAATATCCTTCCCGTCCTCAGCAGCAGGCAGGACAGGGTCAGAGGCTTCCAGCGCCTCCGGCTCCACCAGCTCCGAGGCAGGGAGTGCCCACTCCTCCTGTCGGGCAGCAGGCTCCAGCACTTCCACGGGTATGCTTCCACTGCGGCGAGCCGGGACACTACGCCAACGTCTATCCCCGGAAGGCGCAGGCAGGACAGCAGGGGCGTGCAGCACCGCCCAAGGCCCCAGCTCAGGGCAGGGTGAACCACGTGACGGCCGAGTCAGTGGCCGAGGCTCGTAACGTGGTTATTGGTACGTTTATGGTCAATACCCATCCTGCTACAGTGCTTTTTGATACTGGTGCTACGCATTCTTTCATCACCCAGTCTTTTGTCGAGCATCATGGTATTCCTACTAGCACATTAAAGAGGTGCATGTTAGTATCTTCACCGGGAGGGCAGTTGAGGTCTCATGTCTTCTGTCCCAGAGTCAGTGTGGCCATAAGGGGGGTAGAGTTCAGTGCAAATCTGATGGTGCTAGACACCAAGGGCATTGATGTGATCCTCGGGATGGAGACTCTTGCTAAGTGGGGAGTCCGGATAGATTGTGCTCAGAGAATTGTTCTTCTATCAGCACCGGATGTTTAGGAGGTCACTGTCGGTGCTACAGAGCCTTCTGGATTTCTTCATCAGATGGAGGCTAGAACCACGGATGGTATTCGCGTGGTGTCTAAATTCCCGGACGTCTTTCCGGATGATTTGCCAGGTATGCCGCCTGACCGCGACCTTGAGTTTTCTATTGATCTCTTGCCTGGCACAGCTCCTATTGCTAAGCGGCCCTATCGTATGGCACCCGTTGCGCATGAGGAAGTTAAGAAGACCATCGACGAGTTGCTAGCCAAGGGCTATATCCGTCGCAGTTTCTCTCCTTGGGCCTTTCCTATTTTGCTCGTGGAGAAGAAGGATGGTGCGAAGAGGATGTGCGTTGATTATTGGGATCTGAATGCCGTCACCATCAAGAACAAGCATCCATTGCCCCATATTGAGGATCTTTTTGATCAGCTTCAGGGTGCGTCTGTATTTTCGAAGATTGATCTGCGTTCGGGTTATCACCAGTTGAAGATTCGTTCTGAGGATATTCCGAAGACGGCATTCACCTGCAAGTATGGGCTATACGAGTATACGGTCATGTCCTTTGGCTTGACCAATGCTCCGGCTTTCTTCATGCATCTGATGAACAAGGTTTTCATGGATTATCTGGACACCTTTGTGGTGATATTCATTGACGATATCCTGATATATTCCAAGTCAGAAGTGGAGCATGAGAAACATCTGAGGCTGGTGTTGCAGAGGCTCAGAGAGCACAAGCTGTATGCCAAGCTCAGCAAGTGCGAATTCTGGATTGACGAGGTTCCCTTCCTCAGTCATGTGATCTCCAAGGGAGGTATTGCTGTGGACCCCGGAAAGGTAAAGGATGTGCTTGACTGGGTTGTACCGCAGACAGTGAAGGAAGTCCGCTCTTTTCTGGGCTTAGCAGGATATTATCGGAGGTTCATTGAGAATTTCTCCAAGATTGCGAAGCCTTTGACTTCCTTGCTAGAGAAGGGTGTGGATTTCTTTTGGACTGGTGAGCGTCAGAAGGCCTTCGAGGAGCTGAAGAAAAGGTTGACTACGGCGCCAGTCCTTACTCTGCCAGACCAGAGCAAGAGGTTCATAGTGTATTGTGATGCTTCGAGGGATGGTCTTGGTTGCGTCCTGATGCAGGAGGGCAGAGTAATAGCTTATGCTTCGCGGCAGTTGCGCCGGCACGAGCTGAATTATCCTACTCATGATCTGGAGTTAGCCGCAGTTGTGCATGCTCTGAAGATATGGAGGCATTACTTGTTTGGGCAGCAGTGTGACATTTACACTGATCACAAGAGCCTCAAGTATATTTTCACTCAGAGTGAGCTGAACATGCGGCAGAGAAGATGGCTAGAACTAGTCAAAGATTATGACCTGGAGATTCACTATCATCCGGGCAAGGCCAATGTGGTAGTAGATGCTCTGAGCAGGAAGAGCTATGTTAACATGGCCGTGGCTTTTCAGATGCCTCAGGAGTTATGTGAGGAGTTTGAGCAGTTGAGCCTGGGTTTCTTGAATCACACCTCGGGTACATCATTCGAAGCAGAACCCACTCTAGAGGCAGAAATTAGGTAGCATCAGAAGGATGATAAGAAGCTACAGGAGATCCGTGAACTGCTCAAGATTGGCAAGGCACCTCATTTCAGAGAGGATGATCAGGGTACCTTGTGGTACAAGGGTTGGATATGCGTGCCGGATGTAGCGGATCTCAGGAAGCTGATCTTGAGCGAGGCTCATGATACGGCATATTCCATTCATCCGGGCAGCACGAAGATGTATTATGATCTCAAGGAATGATTCTGGTGGTATGGAATGAAGCGTTCCGTTGCGGAGTACGTGGCTATCTGTGACACTTGTCAGCGTGTCAAGGCAGAGCATCAAAGGCCAGCAGGTCTATTGCAGCCATTGAAGATTCCAGAGTGGAAATGGGAGGAGATCATTATGGACTTCATTGTGGGATTGCCTCGTACTCAGAAAGGGTACAACTCCATATGGGTAGTAGTGGATCGGTTGACGAAGGTTGCCCACTTCATTCCGGTGAACACTACTTACTCCGGTGCTAGGCTTGCAGAGTTGTACATTTCCAGGATTGTCTGTCTGCATGGAGTTCCGAAGAAGATTATATCTGACCGAGGATCTCAGTTCACTTCACGGTTCTGGGAGCAGCTGCATGATTCGCTGGACACGAAGCTGCGTTTCAGTACCACTTATCACCCTCAGACAGATGGGCAGACAGAGAGAACCAACCAAGTGTTGGAGGATATGCTTCGAGCTTGCGCTATTCAGTACGGTACCAGCTGGGATAAGTGCTTGCCTTATGCAGAGTTTTCGTATAACAACAGTTATCAGGCCAGTCTGAAGAAGTCTCCTTTCGAGGCTTTGTACGGTCGGAAGTGCAGGACTCCGCTGTATTGGGATCAGATTGGTGAGAGGCAGGTATTTGGTCCGGAGATCATCGAGGATGCAGAGCAGCTGGTACAACAGGTGCGAGAGAACCTGAGGGTCGCACAGACTCGTCAGAAGAGCTATGCGGATGTTCGTCGCCGAGATTTGACCTTTGCAGTGGGTGATCATGTGTACCTGAAGGTCTCGCCGATGAGAGGAATCCGCAGGTTTAATGTGAGAGGGAAGCTAGCCCCTCGATACATTGGTCCGTTCAAGGTGTTGGAACTGAAGGGTGAGGTAGCATATCGTTTGGAGTTATCTCCAAATCTCTCAGGGGTGCACGATGTGTTCCACGTGTCTCAGCTGAAGAGGTGCTTGAGGGTGCCAGAAGAGCAAGCACCGCTAGAAGGGTTGGACGTACAGGAAGATCTGACTTACACCGAGCATCCGGTGAAGATTCTGGAGACATCCGAGAGAGTTACCCGGAACAAGAAAATCAAGATGTGCCGTGTTCAGTGGAGTCATCACACGGAGGGCGAGGCTACTTGGGAGCGAGAAGATGAGCTAAGAAGGACATATCCCGATCTCTTTGCTAGCTAGCCTATCCGAATCTCGGGACAAGATTCCTGTAAGGGGGGTAGATTTGTAACACCCTAATGTAATTTACCCAAATCTTAAGGAATTTATTTGGGCTTAAATAAAATTTCCAGGGTTTTCCCTAATTTACCTTGCATTCAAAGTAATTTTATAACACGAAGGAATAAAATTTATTATAGGATCAACTTGCTTGTGCATTCATGCTGGGGCATTGTTTAATTTGTGTTGAGTGTATAGGGTTTGGATTCAAATTCATTTGAATTCAAATAGAATTGTTTGAATGGTTAAGTGTGGAAAAAGAAAAGGAAAAAAAAGAAGAAGCAAAACAAGGCAGCAAAAGCTCCTGGGCCGGCCCTTTCCCTCGCGGCCCATCTCTTTCTCTCTCTCTTTCCCTCCGCAGCCTGGCAGCCCATTCCCCTTCTCTCCTTTCCTCTCCCCGCGTGGGCCGCGCACGGCCCAGTAGCCGGCCCAGCGCCCGGACGCGCCCCCTCTTTCTTTTCTCTCGCTGATGCACGGGCCCCGCCTGTCGGCGCCCTTTTCCCTCATCCGACCCGCGCCGTTCTTTCCCCTCTCCCTCTGACTGGCTGACCCCACCTGGCAGATTCCCCATCCTCCCCCTCTTCCCTTCCTTCCCCGGCGCGCAACGCCCGCCCGAGCTTGCTGCCGTGATTCTCGCCTCGCCCGCGTGGAATCCCGCTCGCCCAGATCCCCTCTCCCTCCTTTAAACCACCCTGCGGAACCCCTGCGCCCCTATCCTGCATGCCAGCGCTGCCCCAAACCCTAGCTCGCCGCGCCCGCACTGCTCCGCCGCGTCGCCCTCTCTACCTCGCCGGCGAGCCGTCGCTCTGCCGCGCCTCAGACCGCCACAACCTCCGCGCCCGTTTCCCGTCGCCATCCAGAAGCTTCCCGAGCCTAACAATTGGATCCTACGCCTCTGTATCGACGAGAATTCGCGATGAAGCCGCCGCCGGTGAGCCGCTCCGCCGTCCCAATTCATCGCCGCCGACGTTCGTGGGTCCCCCTTAACACTCTGGTCACCTCCACAGGAGTCCCCGGAGCCGATCTACGCAAGCCAAGGATCCCGGCCACCTCGGCATCACCTTCCTCCGTGAGAGCCCGACCCCCCTCCGCCGCCGGTCGTTGTCGTCTTCCTCCTTCCACCGCAGTCCCGGCCACCACAAGCCCCTGGTGAGCATCACACTCCCACCCCGAAGCTTATGCCCTAGATGTCGTGGTCTAGGACCCGCCCTAGCCTCTGGAACGCCGCTCGCCGGCGATGTCCTCCGCCCCGAGCCGTGGATCGCGAAGGCCGAGCCCCCTAGGCCCAGCTGTAGCCCTAGATCGATTCCCCATGCCATGTTGATGCTCCCTGGCCTGAAGCCGTGAAGATTGGACCACCGGAGCGACGGGAACGTCGAGCTCCGGTGAGCCCCGAGCCGCGCCGCCGCGGGCTTGATCGCCGGCGTCTTCTGCCGCCGCCTGTGCTCCCCGACCCAACCCGAGCTGTCCGATCCGAAGTTAGCGGTCGGGATTAGATCCCACGTACCTCTTCCATCCCAGCCCTCCGATCAAGATCCAGTGGACCGGACCCCCTTAGACAGATCGGACCGTCCGTAAACGGCAGTTAGATCGGACCGTCCGAACCGGATCGCGTGTAAACCGTTAGATCTAGATCCAGCGGCCATGATGCGCGCATACCCCTTCGCAAAATAGATCTGATCTGGGCCATAGAAGTTAGATCCAGTGGTCCAGATTAGCGCGTACCGCTTCAGCCTGGCCATTTTGTTAAGAGCCCCTGCGCTTTTCAATAATCAACCCGCAGTCCTATGCCATTCAAAAGTATTTGCAGCCAGGCCCTGTTTTTCTTGTTTGGGCCCTGAGTTCTTTAGAAATAGAATCCGCAGTCCATGCCCTGTGTTTTCACGTGTTAGCCCCTGCGTTTAGCCTTTAATTACGTTTAGGTTCCTGGTTTTTGTCCAGAACCCCTTGGAAGTTCTGTTTTTCTGACAGAAAAGCCCCTAGACCTTGTTTTAGCCCTAGATTTCGCGTCTTAGCTCCGTTTTAGGTGATTCTCGCGCTCACACGATCGTTGTAACGCGTAGAATAGCTTTAGACTAGTCTTGTGTGCTGTTTGATGTAATGTTGTACTATTTCTTATCTTTTGTCCTGGTTTGCATGTGTGTGCATGTGTGGACCATGCTTGATGATTACGATCATGATTAGACGTCGAGCCACCGGAGCAGTACCAGGAGCCACCATCTTCTGAGCAGTTTGAGCAGCAGCCAGGAGAGTTTGAGGAAGGCAAGTATAACATAAACCTCCTATTACTTTTTAATACAATTTCATACTGCATTTTAATTCTGTATGCCTATAAGGACTTCCTAGCCACTTTATCTTTGATATAAATACCTTGGGTTGCATTTGTGGTTAGTTGTGCTAGGTGCTGCGCTCTCACACATGTTGGTCCTTTTTAATTAATTTGGCTAATGGTATTATGCAACTTAATTCTGAGAGTGGCCCTCTGTGTTGTGTGCTTGAGCGGCTCACGTCTCCTTAAAAGATGTTTTTGATAGAAACATGGTTTAGGGGGCCAGCACGGTGCTTAGTGCTTGGTTGGCCACTCTCCATAAGGACCGGTTCATAGAGTGACAACCTGGGACAACCGCGCAACCACAAGACTGGAATGGGACGGTCTTGACTTACTAATTAGGTCATTTTGGTTCGGGAGTAACTTACCTGCGTGGGCAAGAGGGGTGGTAAGCTTCAATGGTCCATGCTCCTCCGGCTTGGTCTGTGCTGTGTGCTTGTACCCCCGAAGGTGGGCCCCATCGTCGCTGATCCAGAAACCTTAGCGGTTACACCTTACCAACGTGATCCTTTGTAACGGTCTCGTAGTGTGCTTGCTAGCCATCTCACCTAAGGAAGTGTGATGAACAACTAGTGTAGCTCACGACTTGTGGGTAAAGTTGTGCAACCTCTCGAGAGTGTAAAACTGATATATCAGCTGTGCTCACAGTCATGAGCGGCCCAGATCCTCCGTCTGATTAGTGGGGTTATCAACCTTTGATTAGGGAGGTTTCCCCGGGTGGTTTTGGTTTGGTTGGTTCTCAATAGTTCCTAATTAATTTTGATTAATTGCTATGTAACTGGGTTTATGGTAATTCATCAACTCGTAGCGAATAGTTTTAATAAAATTTTGCCAAGACTAAAAGCTAATGCGGTTGAGTCAGCCAACCTTAGAGCCTCATAGTTTGTGTTATACTTGTTGAGTACGAGTTTGTACTCACACTTGCCTCTCTACTCTTCTGTTCCCTTGGATATTTTCGACTACTGCTCAGTGCCCGGCAACGTGGAAGACTACGTCAGCGGCTTCGATGACTTCTAGGCGTTTGTCTTCCAGTCGATGTCCCTGTGGCGCCCAGCTCTACATGTATCTCTTTTACGCTTCCGCAACCCTTGAACCGATTCTTGATTCGGTTGTAATAAAATAATTCATTTACGATTTATATTATTGTTTTATGTGATATGTGTTGTGATATCTTGATGATTCTGTTGTATATATGCGTGACTTGATCCTGGCGCATATATGATTGCTCGATTTGTGTTCTTTATAAATCGGGTGTGACATCGGTGCAGGCTTAGATGAGAAATAGGAACTCATTCTCGTCAGTTTCCTTCAGGCCAACTGAGACATATTCGCAAGGAAGCCAGCGGATATGCCAGGGGTGATCAGGGAACTGATCGAGCATAGTCTAAATGTACACGCACAGGCTATGGCTAAAAAGCAACGCCTTCGAAGGTTTGCTCAAGACAAACATGAGGCAATCAAAAGGGAAATAGCTATACTCCTAGCGGCTAGCTTCATTAAGGAAGTGATCCATCCAGAGTGGGTAGCTAACCCCGTCCTTGTAAATAAAAAGAACAATGAATGGAGAATATGCGTTGACTACACCGATCTCAATAAGCATTGCCCAAAGGATCACTTCGGGTTACCACGCATTGATCAAGTTGTCGACTCGACGGTGGGTTGTGTACTCCTCTGCTTCCTTGACTGCTATTCGGGGTACCACCAGATCGCGCTCAAGGAGGAAGATGTGGTAGAACCGCCTGAATTATTCCGGCTCAAGTGCGCTAATTATTACCATACAGGCGATATTAACTCAACGCACTTCAAACGGAACAACCCATTGGTCTCTCGGGTCACCGCCCGATTCGACCACGGTTACACAGGATCGAGGTAGGTTTACCTCGCACGAAGGCGAGTTTTACAATCACACCATAGCTCATCAACTTTTAATTTACAGAAATATTAAACATTATTACAATCTGTTTCAAATTTAAGTAAATTTATACAGACATTGTTTAAAACAACAAGCTAAATAGCTTGTGCAGAGTCACAGTGGAAGAGATTTACACATGACTACACACATCATGAAAGTTGACACCACACTCAGCCCGAAACATGGTGTCATTCCGGAGGGTCATTGCCGGCGGGGGACGGATCCCACTCCACGGACCAGCCAAACGGAACAGAGAATGGCCAGGCTAGACTATCCGTTGGGTTTTCACAGGCCATACCTGAAAACAGACTAGCAAGACTGAGTATGCTATTACTCAGCAAGACTTAACCGAGACTGGGTATACTTAGCCCATAACAAGACCATGAAGGATTGAGAAGCTCTGGTTTTATTTTTGCTGAAAAGCAACAAAGAGTATGATCTAACTTTCATATTTTAGCTTTTAGATTCTTGTGGCATTAACCATTCTAGGTAAGCACCTTTGCTAGACAAGCAAGGTAGATATTAGCATTCATCAGACTATTTCAACAATGGTTTCCGTTCTTACTCTATATGGCAGAAGGAATAAGCAGTCTCAATCTCTACGAGAAACGGACGATTCTGAATCGAGTTTCTTAACCTTGCAAGGGTAAATCTAACTCACACGCTTGGAACATCCAATGATTGTCCCGAAGCAACCGTTTGCCTTTCATTCCGACTCGTGGATCAGGGCCACCACAAGCGACTGTAGGACCATACGCACATCCAATGTGCAGGACGTACGTCTGTAGCGCGACTACATGACCGTACTTCTATCCGCTGTGTGGAGCATATTCCCTCACGTTGATGCGTGTGCGAAAAACCAAATTACGAGTGGTGGGAGGTATGTCCACTCCTCGAGCCGATTGGTTACTAGGCTTACCGCTTTCCATATTTCGCGGCATGTGGCTAGTACTTTCAAATGCTTAATCACAGCTACCACACAATGCGACCTTATCAACTTTTGTCAACACAGACGGGGTAACCTTTCAAGTCATGATACTGCACATGACCCCGTCCATCATCCTTATAGTGATTGCAGAAGAGTAAACATTCAACTCCTATATCGCGCGAGTGACCGGAAATCATTCGACTTCTGCCGGTCCTATTAGCAGAGCATCTATTCGATAAGGACTTAGGCACAATACATAGGTTCCTAAGATTCATGCATCTAGGGTTCCATAACAACTCCTAGACTTAATGCATAATATAGATATATAAGGATAAAACTGTATAAGTGTAGTAATTTAAAATACTGGGTTATGTATCGGGGCTTGCCTTCTTGAGCGGGGTTGGGGTCAGGGATGTCAAAGACTTCCGAACCTTGGTTCGGGGCTTGAGTTAAATTCTCGACGATGATCACTGGGTCTTCAGAAAACCCTTGCTCGTTTTCCGGGACTAGTTCGTAGTCTCAGTCGTTGAGTGTTGTTGACTCTACATGATATGCAATAATTTGAATTAGGTGGTTCTTGAGTTAAGAATTTTATTTCACGATAAAGTTGCAATCTAGCAATGGATAAACACAACTTCATAACACAAGCAATTTGAATTTAACCCTACTATGGGTATCTCAATTCAATTATCATAATTAGTTGAATTAACTGAATTAGGTTAACAAGTTTGATTTTTATTTTGAAATCCACAAAGGCTATGGCCTTGAATTTTTGTGGGTAAGATTACATCTAGCAGATAAGCTTACTATGAATTTTTCATAATTTTCTAAAACCAGAAACTGAAGCATTTGAATTAGGTTCAAATTTCAAGTTTAAATTCAAATCTTAGACAAAATAGTGCCATAAATTCTTGAAAGATTTATTATGAACTACTCAATTATAGAACATTACATGGTAAAACGACCTAAGCATGAAAACCTTACTAACATGTTTAAATAAATTTTAACCAATTCAAGCTTGATTTGCATAAGTTTAAATTAATTCAGGCTAGTGTTTAGTACTATAAGTGAGATTTGCACACAAGCTCACTCATACCCTAAACAGGCTACACACCAAAAATCACAGATAATAGAGCTAGCATTCAAAAGTTACACTTAAGATACCCTTTTGCTAAACTTTAAAATAACTCTAAAAATATTTTGTTTTAAACTGAACTCTAGTAACAAAAGTTGTAGAGCTAGACTTCTGGAGTACAACAAAACTAGTTTGGTAATTTTGGATTTTTCTACGAATTCCTATGGATTTTTAAAATTGGCTGATTTGAAATGGGGGGTACTGATTTTTCACAGAAGGGCCCTTGGAAAGATTTGAATCTTTGCAATTGGGTCCTTGGCCGGGCTACACAGGGATGCTGATCAGTGGCGACCAAATTCCGGCGAGGGGGCTCACCGGCGGCGATGTAACATTCAGGTATTTAGAATTTTAAACAATAGATCTTAGTGTTAAGTGTGCATGTTTGATTTTGTTTATGTGTGTTCGAATTGAGGTGCAAAGGGGAAAAAAAGGGTGTTTATGTAATTTTGTAAAATGTAGGCCCTTTAGTACTAATTGGGTAAGAATGGGAGTTAGCATCAAAACCTAGGAAAAATATAACACTAGGTGTCAAATTTATATCACCATAGGAAAGAAAGTGCAATAGATATGTTAAATCCTAAGAAAAATAGGTCTTTATGTGAAAACAGTGACCTAGATGTGATTAATGTAAAAACATGGGTCCTTTTATGCAAAATTATTGAAGTATAAAATTAATTCTTAAAGTTTACTTAGGGCCAAAATGTAAGAATACAAGTCATCATGACATTGCATGAAAACTTGCAAAGGCGTCCAAAATTGCAGGAAATCTACTTAAGTAAGGACAAAAGTAATTTAAATACAACCTTTGTTAGAAATTTAACATTTAAAGCTATAAGCTTTGGGTTTTTGAACTTGAACCCTATATTAATGTTGTAGGGTTTGAAAAATTCTACAACTTTTATTTTGGGCATTTCCTCATTGGACTTTTAGATTAGTGGGAAATTTTGCTTTACCGAGAGGACACTAGAATCTTTTAGTTTTACACATAGGCCCTTCGGACCCCTCCCTCCCTTCTTCTTCCTCTGGCCCCCTCTGCGCCCCTGTTGCTCTCTGCCGCCGGTGCAGAGCACCTCGCCGCTGCCATTGTGCTGCCACCGCCACTCCTCCTGCCCTCCTCCGCGCGCGCCACGACTTCCTGAGCCACCGCCGGCTACCACATCGTCGCCACCGTGGACAGCTCGTTGCAGAAACCCAGGCCCTTAACTCCCACGCGCAGTAGCACTACAAGCACCCCGGCAAACTATTCCTCTTGCACTTTTGCCATTTCCCCAACTCCAGACCCGAGCTCCACTGCCGCTCCCCCCTGCTCCCGCTCCGGTGACTCCTGCTCACCGTAGGCAGCCCACTCCAAGCCTTCCCGCACCATGACAACCCCTCAGCTAGACTCCTTTCGACCCCGTGAAGCTCTACGACCCCTCCATTGGTTCCCTAGTGCACCACATCGACTCCCCGACGCTCGCCGGCATTTACCTCCGCCGCCATCGTCACTGTCCCCGCCGGTCGCCCCTAATCCGAAGCTTATGTTCCCAATTGGCTACACCAATACCTTCCCCACAACTCACTGGAGCTCATGCATAGGTCCTTCACCGACGTTGGCCACCGGAGCATCGCCGTCGTCGTTGACCCCTCCACCGCCGCTTCAGGCTCCCGTTGAGATCCCCCTCCCCGGCCACCTCTACCCTCGACACGTGGTCTAATCAATCCGCCGTGAGCCCCTGAAGCTTCCCCTCCCCTCGGACCTCGCCGCCGGTGGCCCTCCTCGCCAGAACACGGCCGTCTAATCTCTGTTCCCCTTCCTCCTCCGGCTAAGGGCCTCGGGATTGAAAGAATCAAAAGCCCAGGGGGCTGTCTGCAAAGCGTGTGACTCATATGAATAGTGCAATAGGGACCCCCTTGTGTTATTTGTGCTGCAGACTTTAAAATTCCATAACAACTCAAGGAAAAATCATAAAAATGTAAACTAAAATTTGTTGGATTCCTTATTCTAAGATCTACAACTTTCCTTATAAGTTGACGTTCAGTTTCTGAATAGTTTGTGCTCTAATTTAAATGCTAAGTTTAAGTAGTTGTAGGCTAAGAAAATGCATAGTAAATAGCAGAAAAATGGTAAAAATGTGAAACCAATTGTGTTAATTTTTCTTTGACATGTAGTACTTAGGAAAAATAATTAACCTACTGTTTATATAATACTTTTGTAATATATAGGTTTAAACTTGAATAAGGCTTAATTAATCTAATGCATTTAATATGTGTAGTTCTAAATGTTCAAAAATCATGAAATTATTTTGAAATGTTGGACTTGAGTAGTATAACCTATGCACAAAAATCTAGGATAAAGTCTTGCATGTATATATAGATCTAAATAATACCTATTAAGATTAGCTCTATTGTTAATTATCCTTGTAGCACAATTCCTATAAAAACAAAAGCTTGATAAGTTTACAATGACTTGGATATAACTTAATCTATAATTGATAAAAATTTCAACCCAATGCTATAGTAGTTTATTTGAACATTTTGCCTAATGAAGCTAACTAAGTTAATGTACACCCGATAAATGACTGCCCAGTAGAAAAGAAAATGATATGTGTGATGAGTAAATTATTTTTCCATTGGATTGCAACTTTATCGTGAAATAAAATGAAAATACATGCAATCATTAACCTACATCTTTGCATATCATATAGCAAAGTTCGGAGATCTAACTGAAGCTCTGAACCAAAGTTCGGAAAACTTTGATGCTCTTGCCCCCAACCCCACTCAAGAAGGCAAGCCCCGGACATAACCCTTACTTTATTTACACTGCATTATATATTTATTTATAACTATCTATGCATTAAGTTCTTAGGAATTGTATGAGAAACCTTAGTTGCATTTTCCTAGGAACCAATGTATTGAATATTAGCCCTTGAGTTCGAATAGCCGCTATGCTAATAGGACCGGTAGAAGTCGGATGATTTCCTGTCACTCACGCGAGATAGGAGTTGCAATGTTTACATTCCTGTAATCACTATAAGGATGACAGACGGGATTTATGTGAAGTATCATAGTTGAGATGATACCCCATCTGTGTTGATGAATTTGATAAGGTCGCAGTGTGTGGTAGCGGTGGTTAAGCATTTGAAAGTACTAGCCACATACCGCGAAATATGGTAAGCGGTAAGCCTAGTAACCAATTGGCCCGAGGAGTGGACATACCTCCCATTTGGTTTTTCCTGTTACTCGCTTCGACGTGTGGGAATACGTGTTGCAGGGCAACCAGGAGTACGGTCGTGTAGTCTCTCTACAGACGTACGTCCTGCACATTGGATGTGCGTATGGTCCTGCAGTCGCTTGTGGTGGATCCGATCCACGAGTTGGAATGAAAGGCAAACGGTTGCTTCAGAACAATCGTTGGCTATTCCAAGCGTGTGAGTTAGGTTTATCCTTGCAAGGCTGAAATTCGATTCAGGAATCGTCCGTTTCTCGCGGAGATTGAGACTGCTTGATCCCTTTGCCACATAGAGTAACAAGAGCAACTTTATGGTTATCAAAGATGATGTTTGGCTAAAGATTCTACCTTGCTTGAATAGCTATAGGTGCTTATCTAGAATAATTTATCACATAGAACTTGAAAGCTAAAATTTAAAAATTAAGGATCTACTCTTTGTTACTTATCAGCTGAAAACTTTACCCACAACCATTAAAGCCGTCATAATTCTAGTTACATGGCTAAGTATACCATGAATGGGTAAGCCTTGCTGAGTAGTAGCATACTCAGTCTTGCCTTGTGACTTTTTGTTCAGGTAATCCCCCTGACGACTTTGCTCTACCTATGCCATGGCCTTACTCTCTGCCGGATGGTTGGTCCGTGGAGTGGGACCCGTCCCCAGGCAACACAGATCCTACCGAGTGATACCATGCCAGGGCTAGCATGATATCCGTACCGGTGATGTGTATAGTGTCCGTGTTTTAAACTCCGCTGCCATAACTTGAAACCTTGAACTGCTTTGTAATAATTCCCTCAGTTGGGAACTTATGTTACTTTTCAACACTCATGTAATATACCTGCTTGTGATGTAAAATATGATGGCAATTGTATCTCTGGACTCGCCTTCATGCGAGGTACCTTGTTTGATCCTGCATTCGGTGGTTTATCGGGACGTTACCCAATAGGCCAAAGGATTACACTGTTTGAAGTGCGTTGGAGCCCTTGAGAGAGGACTTGCGCACTTGAGCTTCATGCGAGGTACCTTGTTTGATCCTGCATTCGGTGGTTTATCGGGACGTTACCCAACAGGCCAAAGGATTACACTGTTTGAAGTGCGTTGGAGCCCTTGAGAGAGGACTTGCGCACTTGAGCTGTTGTAACTCAGGTTGGTTCTGCCACAGCTGGTATCAGAGCTAACAAGTGTACACTGGAGATATGAAATGCCTTCAACATATTTTTAGTATAAAATTTGACTAACAAAGTATTTTGCAAAGTTATGTTGGTTTCGTTAAGGATTGTGCTTAGAACGTAAAGCCCTAGGGTGAGGTTATTAAGGGAATTAAAGGTGGTCATAGTATATATATAATTCTAACTACCAGCATTACTTCTCTGTCAAAACTTAAATTTATGCACAACCTAACTTTATATTTTGTAACGACACCTTCGATGATGAGGTAAGAAGGTAAGGATCCTCAGCTAACTGGGGAGTTAGCCTTCCCGTCGGTGATGCGAACCGAACGCTGTTTCTCAAGCAGTGGCCTACTTAAGATGCTGCCAATATATCAACTTAGGTTGGTTATATTGGGAGTAGATGGTTCGGCGCAGGGTATGGCGATCGCTGTTCATACCCCCGCATTTTTGCGGTACTCCCGTGAATACATTATTTCGATAACGCATGTTAACGTTGTCTGTACGGTGGTAATGGTACAGATGCTATTTCTATAGTGAACAGTAATGATTGGGGATGATTTCATGACATGCTGGCATGAAAGGTTCATTGAATATATATTGTGGTTTACTGCAGGTACACTAACTACGATTACGAAGTAAAGGCGGATAGGACTTATCGACTAGTTAATAGTGAGAGACATATGTATTATGCCACTGAAACTAACCACATAAGTCCAGAGACATTCGGCAATTGTTTTGGTTGTGAGGTCGAATAGTACGTGCATGCATAATACATTAACCAACAAAATGAGTGCTTAAATTTGTTGTTTTTCTAAGGATAGGTAACATGCTGTTTATTCTTAGTATGGTTTCAATAAAATCTTTTAGTTGAGTACCTTAAGTATCCATCTGATTTCCAGCCTTTGCTGTTATCAGAATCGATCGTTTCGTTCCATTTACCTTGTGAGTTCTCAGCAGGGTAAATATATCTTACCATTTGCATTCTTGTCGCAGATGGCCGCTCCTTTGAACGTCTCTTGGGATCATACAGGGCATCTTCACACTAATGCCTTGCATTGGGAAGGTTTTCCTCGTCTTCTATGGGAATCATTAAGTTTGTTCCATTACACTGAGCCTCCCCAATACGACGGAGTGGAGTATCGAGAAGAAGGTGTCCCTCGATGCTGAGTCAAGATGACAATCCCTCAACATCCTTTCCATTCCCAGTGGCACCCCATAGAAGTTGATGTGGTGGGGTATCGTCTTGTGGATACCATCAAGACTGCTGCCCTGGAGGCTATCCATATCTTCTGCAATCAGCATCCTATGGAGGTTGCCGGGTATCCCATTGGTCTATTCCCTGCAATAGACTCCAGTGATCCAGAATGGAACTTTCGGATAGCCCATTATGGTCACTTGTTGGGAGATTTGGCCGAAGAAACGATCCATAGTATCACCAGGTTCATTGGATACTAGGTTATGCATTGGGGCTTGCCTTCACTGGTGAGGCTGGGGTCAGTGATGTCAGTATCTTCCGAACCTGGGTTCAGGGCTTCAGAAGACCCTTGGTGATGTTTACTTGAGCTTCAGAAATACCCTCGTCGGGTTCCGGGATTAGCTCATAAGTACCGTCGGCGAGTGTCGTCAAATCGACATGATATGCAATGATTTGAAGCAAATGGTTATTATTTTAATATTTTGTTTTCACGATAAAGTTGCAATCCAACAAGAATATATTCAATACATCACTTCAAGACTCAACTAATTTGTACAAATAACAAAAAGATTTGAAAATAAACTTAAGTAGAGTTTCTGATGTAGAAACTTTATTCAAAATGGCTATTTGGTGAAGGTTACTACAGAGCTGATCAGATCTACCTAATAGCATATTTTCAGATAGCTGATCTAGCCGATTGGGGGTGTGCATTAGCTGTGATTTTTCTTCGGCAAAAGTAGCCGATAGAGGTGTAGCCGATCAACGTGTAGTCGATGAGCGTGTGGCCGATGGGTGTGTCGCTAACGGGTGTGTATTTTGCAAAAAAGACCCTAGAAAGAAATAGAGACTTGCATTTGGGTCCCTAATCGACTTGAACAGAAGAAGTCGAGCGGCGGCGATTAAAATCTAGCAAGGAGGCTCACCGGCGGCAAGGGGAAGGTGGGAAAAAAGGTTTAGGAGCTCACAGTGGACTTGGGGGTGGTTGGAATCGTAGAAGGGAAGCTTGGAGGCTGCGGCGGTTTGATTAGAGATAGAGCCGGCACGGTGAAGTTCCGAGGGTGGCGATGGCATTCCGGCGACTGGAGTGCAGGAAGGTGAAGGAAATTGGTCAGGGAGCTTTAGCGTGGAGATGTGGTGCTGATGGTGCTCTTGGCGAGGGAGGAGAAGAGGTGGAACTTCGGTTCGACTAGAATTAGCACGGTGGTGGAGAGTGAGATCATCGGCGCGGCGTTCTAGGCTGCGCGTACACGGAAAGAGGAAGAAGAGCGGATCAGGAAGGGGCAATGAGACGCGGCGGTGCTGGTGGAGCACGAAATTGGAGAGGAGGAGCGGCGGAGACGGCTGACGGCGGTGGACAGAGAAGCTCCGGTGAAGTAGTCGAGCGGAGAAGAGAACAGGAATGCAGGTGCGCGCGAGGGAATACAAGAAGGATGAAGTTCACCGGGTGCGTTCCAAAGCCAAAAAGAGCCGTGCGGGCGGGCGGCAAGCAGCTGCTGGCGGTCGACGGTGCTCGTGGCAGCTCAGGCGGGCAGCGGCGCGACGCGTCTGCGCGAGGAGGAGCCAGTAGGATCGGTTAAGCGGCGGGCGGGCGAGCTAGGGGCCAGGTGGCGCAGGAAGAGCGGCGAAGGGCAGCTGGCAGCCAGGGAAAATGCTGGCGATGGGCGGTGGGTGGCGCTGCAGAGAAACAAAGAGGGGGAAGCAGGAGGAAGAAGACAAGGACCTGTTCTTAAATTTTGCAAAAGTTCAAGGAGCTCACTGTAAAGTAAAATTTTCTTCCAAACTATAGCTCTAATAAAAATATGCCTAAAATCAAAAGTGTAGAGTTTAAAAAGATCTACCACTTTTCTTTAGGGTCTAACTTCAAAAGAGTTAGGGTTTTGAAATTATTTTTAAAAAACAACAAATCATTCAATTTCAAATAAATCCAAAATAAATTTTACCCCTTTCAATGAATCCTTGGAGTATTAACACTTCTTACAGTGATTAAATAGTGAAAAGTCATGTTTGCAAATCAACCCTTCATACATTTTTAAAATTACCTCCCATTTATACACAATTTACAAAAAGAACCCTAATTTTTCCCAATATTACAAAAATACCCTTTAACATGTATTTTAAGTTTTTAAAGGCATTCATCAAAGCAAACACAAACTTCACACTAACAAGCACAACTTCATACTAAAAATTTACGTGCCTAGCTCCAAAGTACCTGAAATGTCACAGCATTAGTGGCCTCAACTTGTCCATCACCACCGGCGGTGGCTTCAGGTTGGTGGGGCTTGGGAGGTGGTGGGTCGGGCAGCATCGCGTCCTCCTCGGGGGCTAGCGGCTTGGGGGCTGGAGTAGCCGAGACAGGCTCTGGCTTATTCAACCCCAAAGCAGATGCAGTCTTAATGAAGCAGCATCAGTTATATCATCAAACAAGTCAAAAAAGAACAGAAGATACATTATGAAAAAGGAGCTGCACTTACAGAGATGATTTCTTCATGCCGGATTTCTTCAGTCTCAGTGCCTGTGGTTTTATAACCATGGTACTCGTTGCCGGCAGCAGGGTCACACCAGACGACGGTGAGGTACCCGCCACGGCAACAGTTACAACCCTTGCTGATGTAGTCGACGGGTCCGTCCGAGCAGTTTCTGCGGAACCACCTGCTGGAACATCATCCCCAGCAAATTCGGCCCCGACCACCTTTTGGTGCTTGGGGTCAGGAGGAGAAGCAGAAGGATTGTAAAATAGACAACGTAAGCATTCAACAACTACAAGATTTGACAATTCTACAACACGGCGGCTCCATACGTGGTGGGTTCAACTACAAACGCTTTGCGTTTGCGTACGACCCGACGACCCCGAGGGACCAATGGCAAGGCTTCTACCAACTCCATGGATGATTCGAGGGAGTTGTTCTTGTTCGCCTTCCCTTCGGTTGCCTTCTTCGCCAGGGGGCTCCCGCTCTCGGTCGTCTCGCCGCTGGGCAGAGCACCAGATGCTTCGGCTTTTTTTGCTTCAGTCGCGGCGATGGGAAGAAGGTGGTCCGGATGGGGGATGTCGGATTGTGGTGGATAACTTCGGTACAATGCTGTGTGTCCCTGCAGAGGATTCTCAATACGCGGTTACAGAACAACAGAAATTTATTCCAAGTAGTCAAAAACTTATCGGCTGTGGAGGATTTTGCGCTGAGAACAGCTCCGGGACGTAGGGCACCGTGTTGACATCCAGCAGCACCCGCTTGACCCGGAGGAGCGCGGCATCATTGAACAACTCTTCTACGCACATCCGAGATGGGTCTTCAGAGCCCATGTACTCAAAGCTTAGTGTATGGCGCTGCTGGATTGGCTGGATGCGGTGTTTGAAGAATGAAAATATTACAGACGCGCTGGTCACTCCTATTTCTTTACGGGCTGCTATGATGGCTAGCAACTCATCGACTTCATCCATGTCCCCTTTGGAGAGTCCGGTGTTCCACTCCGGCCCTAGCACAGGCGGCTTACCCGATCTTTCAGGAAGTTGGGGGACATGGTTTCTGATGTAGAACCAATGGCTTTTCCATCCAAGAATATTGGAGGGGAATTTGTAGGAAAGGTATCTGTTGCCGGCTTGTTGCCTAAGCTGGATGCCGGCGCCCCCTACGATGGATGGATTTTTGGAGGTGGGTTGCGGCTTTACCCAGAAAACATAGCGGAAAAGATCCCAATGAGATTCAATTCAAAGGAAAGCTTCACAAAAGTGGATGAATATAGCAATGTGGCAGATTGAGTTCAGGTTGAGGTGATGGAGCTCAAGCTCGTAGAAATAAAGAAGGCCACGGAAGAACGAACAAGTGGGGAGAGCCAAACCCCATTCAGAGAAATGGTAGAATGAGATGATTTCTTCTACATTTTCCATGGGAAGAAGTTGGCGAAAAGAAGGGCGCCAGTTGACAAGATTTTTCTATTGAAGCAAACCCTCAGAAACAAGATTCAGGAGTTTGTTATTGGAGCACTTACTGTAAGTCCACTCCCCAGAAGGCGGCTACGAATCCTTCCTCTTCCCATCCTTCTTGTTGGATCTCTTGGGCGCCATTTCCAGATCTGTTTGCTACGAGTTGATCGGGGGCTGTAGAGAAGGGGCGGAGAGATTCAGCTAGCTTGGGGCTTGTCAAAGGGGGTGAAGGTGGAGCGCGGATCTGATTGGGGATTCAGAAATTTCTCGACGGATTGAAGATTGGTAGCACGGATTTTACCCCGTGGGGTTAAATAACCAGCAGCCAGATACAGGTTTTCTATTCCGAAGTTGGAGAGTCGTCATAGGGAATATTCGGAAGACGAGGGGTCATTTGGTGGATTTTTAGATAAATTATTTGATTAACCATTTTTTCAGGGTTAATTGTCTCAAAAAAAGGGGTTTTTCGAATTCTAAATCTAACTTCCATCATCTATACCATCACACCAATTATTTCCCAAGGGAACATTTTTTCACTGCATGCCACGACTATTGGATCCTTTTTTCCAAACCTGAGAGATTCGGATTCAAGGCTCGGGAGCTGTGGGATACGTGGCATCGACTACTTATTTTTTGGATATATTCGAAGAGTAAGCAAGGAAGATTCAAGACTAATGTGACCCTCAGCCTGATTCTTCGATTCAACTTAAGGCTCGGGGGCTACTCCATATGGAGTGTGATTTTTCATTGCACACCATACCAAAGAAGTAATTCGGGGTATGAGCATCTCATAGCTTCGATGCAGCCAAGGAAGTACTCGAAGAAGAACTTCAAGACGGAGCTTCAAAAGAAGCCGAAGACTACTTTGGAAGTACTCGAAGAGCCTGCAGTACTCAGCTACGAAGAGCTCGGAGGCTTGTCAGACCTGAGACTACGGGACTGTGTACATAACGTAGTTCATACAGGGATAAGGGATAGCACATATCCTATACCTTATCTATGTTGTACTCTACTCGCATGCGAAGTAGGACTAGCCGATACAGAACGAAGCTACTCGAGTTGTACTCGAGTACGGTTCCTAGGCTAGTGTCGGACTAGGATTCATGTAACCCTGTCCTCCCGGATATATAAGGGCGGGCAGGGACCCCTCAAAACACAACATCAACACCCATGGCAATACAAACCACCAAACAGGACGTAGGGTATTACTCACATCGCGGCCCAAACCTGTCTAAACCTTGTGTTGCTTGCACCTTCGAGTTCCTGATCTCGGCGTCACCCTACCTAAAACTAACCACCTCGGGTATACCCCTCGGTGGGTAGGCGGTAAAACACCAACAGTCTTCCCCTGCCCTTCTCCTCCTACATCGAGCCGCGGCGCCCTCCTGCCCTTCTGCCCAACGCCGTGCCCCCTCCCTGCGCAGCCAGCAGGTCGGCCCTGCCTAGCGCTGCCTAGCGCTGCTCCTTGATCTTGCACAGCCGTTGCCGCGTCTGCAGTACCGCCGCCACAAACAAGAGCGAAACCGCCATGAACAGAGCTGTCGTCGCCCTCTTCTCTAGCAAAATTCGACCACCACGATGCGTCCCCGCGGTAAGTAAGGTATGGAATCGAATCCCCTCGTCGTCCTCTTTCATTTGCCCCGCTCCTTGCGACCTCTCATGCCCTAGAACGATGGGAATTTGGAGAACAGTACCCACCGGTCACCATTGGGGCTGTTTCGAGCTTTTTGCAATTTAGTCCCTAAAGAATTCTGTAATTATCTTGTAATTTTCTGTGTCTTGCAAAATTTGCAGAAAACCCCTTGGATCTATTACATCTTCTCAATCCAGCCCCACCATAGAATTTTCAGATCTAACCCTAGACTTTTCCTAGTTTGCAAGCACTATTTTCTGTGTCTTGTAATTCTTTGATGCTAGCCCCTAAAGTCTATAGTTAATTACGTATAGGTCCCTACAGCATTGTTTCATGCATAGTTTCCGCGTTTTAGATCCGTTTCGATCCATTCTTTTTGTGTTAGTCTTCTAAAACCCTAAGCTATCGTTTAGTAGTGCTGTTGTACCATAATTCCTATTTTTAAAATTAGATATCAATTTAATTTTAATAATATCCTCTCATCTAGTTTTCCGAAATAAAATCCAATTAAGTCTTTACTCCGATTTTCATAATTAATGTTAACTTGATTAATTTATAATTTAATTTTTTTAGTTCAACACGAACCATGAAGTTCGATATTTAGGTGCTCTCACCAATTTCTTTTATAATTAATTGTTTAATTCGGATAATTCGTAGATAGACAATTATATATAAAATTTGATTAAGTTGTATCTCGTCTTTATAAATGCAAATATAATATGAGTAATTTGAATTAGAGATATTCTCTTTTATATCTTTTGCATTAGTTTTCTAAATTAAAATAAATGAAAGCCTATAGTTCTTTTATTTCTTTATTAACATAAATCTTCCGATAGCTGTTCTCTCCAACCCTAGCTCCATTTTCCGTGTTTCTTTCGTTCTTGTGACCGTAGCAACGAGCCCTATTCTTTTGTACACTCTTTTAAAGTCTTCCTTTTTTTTGGTGTATTTGTTCTTAGTTGTTCTTGTTTGTTGGCTTGTTTGTATGCTTGGGCCCGATGCTTGTGTGACGTTAGAAGGAGCGTGATCCAAGAGTTTTGAAGATTAAGAGTTTCAAGAATAAGAGTTGAAGACTCTGAGTAGCTATTCTCTAAAAGAAAGGCAAGTGTTTCCTTGATCATTCTTTTATCCTAATAATCACAATAAATATAATTTTTTCTTTATGCATGCATGTGTCCTAATTTTGATGGATCCTAATTAAGGATATGCCTAGTCTTTATGATCACTCCTTGTCAACCTGGGTTTTACCTTTATTGTTGGGTAGCTATTGCTTAGTTGCTATAGCTGGTTATGGTTTGGGAATAATATATAACCATGATGATAACGATGATGATGCTACACCTGTTTTATCCATGTTCATGCTCCTTGTGTTGTTAATCACAAGATCATATATTTTAATCGGAACATGGAGAACCACCCAGGAAAACAGTGCAACCACAATACTATATGGCTTTGGTCTTGGCTAATTAATTAGAGACTCTAGCTTATGATAATCTTACCGAAAGGGCAGGAGGGGTTGCATCGACGGGTATAGCTCGGTCCTCTTGAGGCATATTGATATATGTGGTCCTTAGCTAAGGCATTACCTCATTAGGGAGGGTTATGACCGCTTTGACTTGAAACCTTAGCGGATTGTCATAAGTTAGGGAATCTTTGTAAAGACCTCGTAGTGAATCCCTTGCCAGTCACCTCGGAAGTGTTTAAGAGGCTAGCTACCTCGGGTAAATCGGGAGACACGAATTGTGGGTAATGTATAAAACCTCTGCAGAGTGAAAACTAATATATCAGCCGTGCTCACGGTTAAGAGCGGTTTGGACCCTCACATGATAATTGAACTTGAAGATGGAATAAATCGTGGACCATGTTTATGGTTGTGGATATGCCTATGCTGTATCTCTTCTCTTCTTTTAATATGGGTTTTGGTATGAACTTATACTTTAGTAATCAGGTGCTAATAAAACTTGACCAACTAAAATTGCTTATCGTAGTAAGCCAGTCAGGCTTTCCTTGATTTTGGCCTTCATGTCATATAATTCCCAACACTTGCTAAGTACCAACCATAAGTGTACTCACGCTTGTTATAATTGCTGCTTAGAGGAGAAAGTGATGTGAAGTCTTTTGAATATGATGCTGAGTTCTAGGCCTGCACAACCCCCAGTCGATTGCCTGTGAAGTTTGGAGTCTTCATTTCCAGGATAAGCTGTATAACTCTGATAATCTTTATAGTCTTTTAATTCTCTTTTCGTGATACTATTGCTGATTATTCACTGATGAAGTCACTATATATATGGAACTTGATCCTGGCATACATATAGTTATGCATTCGGTTTTGTCCTTAAAAATCGGGTGTGACACACATTTGCCTTCCCTGGATGATAGTGTATCTCCAAGTCATAGTCCTTTATGAGATCTGACCATCTTCGTTGTCTTAGATTGAGGTCATTCTGAGTGAAAATGTACTTCAGACTCTTGTGATCGGTGTATATCTGACATCTGTGTCCGAACAAATAGTGCCTCCATATCTTTAGAGCATGTACCACTGCTGCTAACTCAAGATCGTGTGTGGGATAGTTCTGCTCATGTTTCCTCAGCTGACGAGACGCATATGCAATCATGTGTCCCTCTTGCATCAATACACAACCAAGACCTTGTTTAGAAGCATCACAGTAGTTGTCGAAACTCTTGTGAGTATCAGGCATAACCAATACTAGTGCGGTAGTAAATAATCAATACTGGTGCGGTAGTCAACCTTTTTCTCAACTCATCAAAGCTGTTCTGACATGCCTCTGACCATATGAACTTCTTTTCTTTCTCCAGTAGTGATGTAAGTGGTTTCGCTATCTTAGACAAGCCTTCTATAAGCATCCTGTAATATCCTGCGAGTCCTAGGAAACTCTGGATCTCTGACACTATTATTGGCGGTTCCCAATTCAACACATCTCTAACCTTCCCTGGATCCACTACAATACCAGAATTCACACTTGCTGAGCTTGGCATACAACCGATGTTCCCTGAGTTTCTGCAGAACAAGCCTCAAATGTTCCTCGTGTTCGTCCTCATTCCTGGAGTACACCAAAATATCATCAATGAACGCCACCATGAACTTGTCAAGATACTCCATGAACACTTTATTCATCAGATACATGAAATAAGCTGGAGCATTCGTCAACCCAAATGACATTACTGTATATTCATAAAGCCTATATCTGGTAGTGAAAGCTGTCTTGGCAATATCTGAGGGTTGTATCCTCAGCTGATGATATCCTGACCTCAAGTCTGTAACACCCTAATTTTGAAATTAGAAAGTTTAATTAAATTTTGCTAGAGTTCTCTTAGGTCTCTAAGGTTTTATCTCTCATTTTGATTTTTAGAGCATTTATCATGAATTAATAGGAATTTAACAAATTGTAAAAAGAAATATAAGGAACTATAGGATTTGTGCATTTCATGCCCTTTGCATTGTTTTATTGGTTGTCTTCCATTTGAATTTAAATTTCAAATTCAAATTCAAAAGCATTTGAATTGCATTTCTTTTTCTCCCTCCCTCTCTTTCTACTTTGGGCCCGGCCCACCTCCCCTTTTCATTTTCTCTCTCTTTCTCTCCTCCCCGCGCAGCCCAACCGGCCCAGCTGGCCTGGCCCTTCTTCTTTTCTCTCCTTTCCCTGCGCGGCCCAGTCCCTCGCGCGGCCCACCTCTCCCTCTCTCTCCCGGCGTGGCCTAGCTTCTCTCCCGCGCCTTCCCCTATCTCTCCTGGGCCAGCTACTCGCCCCGGCCCGGCCAGTCGGCGCGCGTCTCTCTCCTTCTCTACCTCACGCTAACAGGCGGGGCCCACTTGTTAGGCTCGTCTCCCTCCTCCGCGCCTGACTCGGGCTCGCACTCGAGTCTGATTCGACCTCCACCACGTGGCGCCCCAAGCCCGCACGCCTAGCCGTCTGTAGCCACCATATAAGTACCGCCGCCTTGCCCTCTAGGGTTCCCCCTCCCAAGCCGCAGTCGCTCTCGCCCGAAAAACCCTAGCCGTGGAGCTTCACCGCCGCCGCTGCCGCCACCGCCACCGCCACCGCCAAGCTTCGGCCGCTCGCCGTTTCACTGCTCCACCGCTCTGTCATGGGGTAAGGACTCTCCCCAGCCGGTTAATCCCTCCTCTCCCCACCTTCTCGTGAGCAAATTCGCTCACTATCGCTCCGCGCCGCCGCCTATGGCCCCCGGTGCCCCTTCTCGACCCCCTAATTGAATTCCCCTTCTCGCGCACTATCTCCTGGGCCAAACCCGAGCCAAACCCGAGGCCAAAATTGTGTTTTCGTGTAACTCCGGCGAGCCATCGCCGCCCGCCGTTGCTCTAGCCTCGCCGCTGGCACCCCGTGCCACCGCCCGAGCCGCCAGCCCCGTCCACGCCATTAGATCTAGATCCGATAGTCCAGATCAGTCCTAGGCCGAGTCAAACAGATCTAATACCGGTCAACCTGAGGTGTTTTGCGGTTTAGCCCTTAAGTTTTCTGGAAATCAACCCGCAGTCCATGTCAGTTCAAAAGTAATCACAAATAGGTCCTTTTTCTTCTGTTTAGTCCTTTGTCTTTTTCTAAAATAGAACCCGCCATCCTTAACTCTTCTATTTTACAATCTAACCCTTAGGTCTAAGGTTTAATTATGATCTAGCCCTTGGTTTTTTCTATCAAAGCCCTTTTAGTTTCAAATCTTCTAGAAATAAGCTCCTAGAATCATGTTTTAGCCCTAATTCCTCCGTTTTAACTCCGTTTTCGTCGATTCTTGCGCTCAAGCGATCCTTATGACATATGCAGTAGCTTTATTACATTATTTTGCTCTATTTATATTGATTGGTGTACTATTTATTATTTATTATATTTGTTTGCTTGTATGTATTTGTGTGCTACGATAGACGATACGAAGTTCGAGGGTCCGCAAGAGCCGAGTTTCGAAGACGTTCCTGAGCAGCAGCAGTTCGTTAATGAAGGCAAGTGGTCCTTGATCATACTTCAGTCCCAATAACTTTATAAATCTACACTTTTACTTTATATGCATGCATGAGTCTATAATATGATGGGTCCCAAATTAAGGACGTACCTAGTTTCTTTTGAACTTCCTTGGTTAAATCTAGGTTAGTATATTTATGTTGTAGCTACACTAGTTGCTTTTACTTAGATTTTGGTTGGATAACCAGGAAATCATGTTACACTAGTTTATACATGTTATGGAATACTTTATTGATGATGATTAAGATCATTGCATTAATTGGAACATGGAGAACCACCTAGGAAAACAGTGCAACCACAATACTACATGGATCTGGTCTTGGCTAATTAATTAGAAACTTTAGCTTATAATGGTCTTACCGAAAGGGCAAGAGGGGAGTGCGTTGATGGGGTATAGCTCGGTCCTCTAGAGGTGTAGATATGATCCTGGATAAGGCGTCTTTCTCATTAGGGAGGGTTATGACCACTGCGGCTTGAAACCTTAGTGGACCGTTGCAAGTTAGGGAATCTTTGTAAAGGCCTCGTAGTGAAATCCTGCCACTCACCTTGGAAGTGTTTAAGAGTCTTGCAAACCCGGGCATCAAGGGAAACACGAATTGTGGGTAAAGTGTACAACCTCTACAGAGTGAAAACTGATATATCAGCCGTGCTCACGGTTACGAGTGGCTTGGACACTCACATGATACTTGAACTTAAAGATGATCTAAATCGATGTTCTTTATTTATTGTTGTTGTTGTTAACTGATCTCTTTATTTATTTAAGGGTTGGTATATACTTACACTTAGATAATGCTTGCTTAATAAAACTTGACCAACTAAAAATACTTATTGCAGTCAAACCATGTTAGCTTTTCCTTGATTATAGCCTTGCATGTCATATAATTTACTCCACTTGTTGAGTACCAACCATAAGTGTACTCACATTTGCTTTATTAAAAACAATGCTGCTCAGAATAAGATAATTGTCTGGTGTTTTCCGAAGATTTTGAAGAATATTAGGCGTATGTCTCCCAGTCATCTGCTTGTGAAGTTGAAGTCCGATGCTATTTATCGACATTTATTTATTCGATTAAGATTAATACTATCGATCATGTAATAAAGTACTATTATACTCTATTTCATTAAAGCATTGTTTCGGATATTCACTTCTGAGGTCTACTGTATGTGCGAAACTTGATCCTGGCGCACATATGGGATGCATTCGGTTACCTTTTCTAAACCGGGTGTGATAGAAGTGGTATCAAAGCAGTGATGACTGTAGGATGTTAGCCTAGTTAGTAATGGTTGAATTTTAAGGCTTATCTTGCTTAGTAGCCTAGTTTCTGCTTGCTCGCTTTTGAAAACCTGCTTATTGCTTGAGTATATCACTATTATTTTCTCCTTAACTTCATGCTTGTCTCTCAAGTGTGTTGATATTTTAAAAAAAATGCAATCTTGCTTTAAGGTCACCTATAGCATTTTTCTAAATATCCTCCATCTTGCGCTATCCTCACTTTTGCTACAGATGGCCAGAAACAAGCAGACCGCCCGCAAGAGGTGTCGTACATTGTCCACATCTGATCCATCACCCGCAGGAGGTGTCTGACCAGGAGGGGTCCGATCAGACGGAGCCCAAGTACGTGATACTCGAGGACGACAACGACGACTACTACTACAACCATCCTGACGGAGGATGGGTGGACACCGACACTGAGGAGGAGCCCATGGAGTTGCCGGAGGACCATCCTAAGGTCTCAAGTGGCAGCAATGAGGATCCTCCAGGAGGAGACAGTGCCAATCCAGGTGCCGTAGGCGGAGATGAGGATGACGATGGTGACGACGACTCAGGTGCACCCGATGGTGGTGAAAATGACCCAGATAATGATCCAGAGCCAGCGGTCGCTGCAAGCCCACCGCCACCAGAGCCCCACTATGAGAAGCAGATACATCACTTGGACTTTGCTGAAGGTCCATTCCCCGCGCTTCTCTGGAGGGCCATGCAGAGGATTGGCTTCCCGCTAATGCCACGCTATGAAGCTCACTTGTTCAAGAATGCCCAGCAGGAGGAGGAGTGGTTGGTGGCAGTGGTGATCAGTGATCCGGATGAGAGGCATGGCAGCCGGGTGGAGTACTCCAAGCACATTGATGAGGTGCCCAGGAGGACCTTGGATGCAGGGACCAGTGAAGCCGCCAAGAGAGCGCTTTACTTTCTCTGCCACGCTTACAAGGAGGAACTTCAAAGCACTGAGTTCCAGCTGTTCCCACAGCGCATGAGGGGAGCCACCTGTGCGTGGATTCCTTCTCCACCCCCTGGGGAAGGGAGCTTGCTCATGGACACTACGCAGGAGTTGGTCGCCACCCTCAGTACGGACCTGGATGCTGCCAGAACCGAGATCCAAGAGGTCAAGAGAAAGCTGATGAAGACCATCAGGGAGAAGGCGATTCTGGAGGCTCTGCTGAGGGGAGATCTGGAGTAACCCCCGGAGTACGACAGCGACGAGCCTAGGGAGTACCTGCTAGAGTGACCTCCTCACAAGCGCGTCCACTATGGAGAGCCCGGCTACCGCACCCGCTATCGTTAGAGAGGATAGGTTTAGGAGTTCATATAGGAGTATTTTTTTTAGAAAAAAGTTTTCTAAGAGTCTTTTGTAATCGCTAGTTCGAACGGTCTTAATAGTGTGTTAATTTAGATTAATGAGAAAGTGTGCTTGGTTTTGTGAAAACAATGTGATTTGGATCTTTGTAATGATTGCGATAGATTGTGGAGTAATGACCACAATTATATCAAGTTATTAATACAAATAGATAGTTTAGTAAGAGCTTGGGGTTGTCTATCTTCTTTACTATCTTTATCTTATCCTTGCTCATACCCTTTTTCCATGATTAATTTCATGAGTCTCATTTTTCTAACCGATCAGATGGTGAACACCAGGTCTGGATCAGGAGTTGATCAGCCTGTAGTGTCGTGACAAGGAACGAGCAACAGCACCAACCCCAATACGCACCCAAGTCAACCACACCAGGCGCCACCTGCAGGGATGGAGCAGTTTCTCGCCGCCCAAACTCAGCTGCTTACCAATATCGCGAACACTATCGCCAACATGCAAGCTCAGATGAACCAAGCTCCACCACCTTCACACCACCAGCAAGAGACAGGCATAGGGAGTTCATGAGACACAACCCTCCCTAGTTCTCCCACTCATTTGAACCACTGCAAGCTGATGATTGGATCAAGACGGTGGAGAAAATGCTGGACATCACCCAGTGTACTGACAGGGAGAAAGTCCTTTATGCATCAGGCAGATTGGAAGGGACCATCACCATCACCTGGCAGGAGTTCAAGAACCAGTTCAGGGAGCACCACATACCTAAGGGTCTGATGAAGCTCAAGAAAAAGGAGTTCCTTGCAGTGAAACAGGGGTCTATGTTTGTGAGTGAGTACCGGGACAAGTTCATCCAATTGTCTCGCTATGCTCCTGCAGATGTAGCCGATGACGAAGAGAAGCAGGATCATTTCACGGAGGGTCTGATTGGTCCTATCAAGTATTAGTTGATGGTGCATACTTTCGAGAATTTCCATAAGACGGCGGACAATGCCATCCTGGTGGAGCGTGCTCGCTAGGAGATGGGTGAGCAGAAAAGAAAGTTTGAGTCCTCAGGGCAGTTCAACAACAATTCCCGCCCTCGTTTCACGCCCCCGCAAGGAACACCTTTCTGCCCAGGAGGACAGAATGTCAACTATGGGCAGAGTCAGTACCAGCGCTCCAACCAATAGGGTCAGCAGCAGCAGCAAGCTCAGCATGCCAGTCAGTCAGTGCAGCGTTCCATCTTTCCGCAGAATCGCACGGGCACACCGATGAGGAACAATGCCCCTGCTCCCACCGGTGGTAATACTTGCTTCAGATGTGGCAAAGTGGGACACTATGCCACCGCTGTCCCAAGAGAAATATCCAGAACACTCCAGGCCAATTCAACAACAGTGGACAGAGGCAGACCCCGCAGCAGCAACAGCCCAGGAACAAGAACCAGACGCTGCAGAACAACAAGGGTCAGCAGAACTTCATCCGCGGGTGTGTGAATCATGTGGCCGCGGAGACCACTCAGGAGGTTCAGGACGTTGTGTTTGGTATGTTTCTCATCAACTCAGCCCTTGCATCAGTTTTATTCGATTTTGGAGCATCGCATACATTAATCTCTGCTGAGTACATTGCTAAGTACTCCATTCCCCTATGCACCATGCCTAGTTCCATGTTAGTAAATTCACCTAGGGGAAATATGAGGGTTGTGTACCGGTGTCTTGGGGAAAAGATACAGATTATGGGAAGGGAATTCTGTGTAAATCCGATAGTCTTGCAGTTGACATCATTCTCGGAATGGGATGGTTGATTAAGTACGACGCAGTATGTTATTCACTGTTGAAAGCGATCTGTGGTTCTTACTAGCTCAGAAGGTGAAAGGTTCGAGTTCGTTGCAACACTTCCGTCGGCAGCAGACTATGCAGTGAATTAGTTGAAGGTAGATTCGATTAAGGACATCAGAGTTGTCTGCGAGTACCCGGACATCTTCCCTAATGACTTGCCAGGTATGCCCCCTAAACGCGACATTGAATTCATCATAGATCTCCTACCTGGTACTGCACCTATTGCAAAAAGGCCATATAGAATGTCAGTTGGTGAATTAGACGAACTTAAGAAATAGCTAAAAGAATTGTTAGATAAACAGTTCATTCGTCCTAGTTCTTCACCTTGGGGAGCACCCGTGATATTCGTTGGAGAGAAAGATGGTACATAGAGGATGTGTGTAGATTATAGGGCCTTGAATGAGGTTACCATCAAGAATAAGTATCCATTACCTCGTATAGAAGATCTGTTTGATCAATTGAAGGGAGCCAGAGTATTCTCCAAGATTGATTTCAGGTTAGGACATCACCAGCTGCGGATACAACCCTCGGATATTGCCAAGACAGCATTCACTACCAGATACGGGCTATATGAATACACAGTCATGTCATTTAGGTTGACCAATGCTCCAGCCTACTTCATGTATCTGATGAATAAAGTGTTCATGGAGTATCTTAACAAGTTCATGGTGGTGTTCATTGATGATATTCTGGTGTACTCCAGGAATGAGGAGAAACACGAGGAACATTTGCGGCTTGTTCTGCAGAAGCTCGGAGATAATCAGTTGTATGCTAAGCTCAGCAAGTGTGAATTCTGGTTGAAGGAGGTCTCGTTCCTTGGTTATTTTATCACAAGTGGAGGTATTGCAGTAGACCCAAGGAAGGTCAGAGATGTGTTGAATTGGGAACCACCAACGGCACTGTTAGAAATCCAGAGTTTCTTAGGGCTCGTGGGATATTACAGGAGATTTATAGCAGGCTTCTCTAAGATAGTGAAACCCCTTACATCACTACTAGAGAAAGACAAGAAGTTTACATGGTCTGAGGCATGTCAGAACAGCTTTGATGAGTTGAGGAAAAGATTGACAACCGCACCAGTGTTGGCCATGCCTGACATTCGCAAAAGTTTTGACAACTACTGTGACTCTTCTAAATAGGGTCTTGGCTGTGTGTTGATGCAAGAGGGACACGTGATTGCATATGCATCCCGTCAGTTGAGAAAGCATGAGCAGAACTATCCTACACATGACTTGGAGTTAGCGGCAGTGATACATGCTCTGAAGATATGGAGGCACTACTTGTTGGATCACAGATGTCACATATACACTGACCACAAGAGTCTGAAGTACATTTTCACTCAGAATAACCTCAATCTGAGACAACGAAGATGGTTAGAGCTCATCAAGGATTATGATCTGGAGATACATTATCATCCACGGAAGGCAAATGTGGTTGCTGATGCCTTGAGTCGCAAGAGTCATGTGAATGCGACCATGGTTAGCCAGATGCCTCGGGAGTTGTACGAAGAGTTTGAACGACTCAATCTTGGGTTTGTCACTCATATGGAAGGAATCACTATAGAGGTAGAGCTGACCCTCAAGCAAGAGATATGGAAGGGTCAGCTTGAAGATCCTAAGGTGCAGGAGATAAGGGAGATGATAGAAGCAGGCAAGGCACCTGACTTCACCGAAGATGAACATGGAACAATATGGTTTAGAAAGAGAATATGTGTGCCTGATGTGGATCACCTTCGAGGGAAAATTTTGCAGGAAGCTCATGACTCGGCTTATTCTATCCATCCTGGTATGTTATCGCCATAATTTAGCTGGGCCAGAAGGTGGGCCGCGAGCACGATAGGCTCAAAGGATAATCGTAGTGGGCTTGCGAATCGGCCCCTGCGTGGGCATTTTAAGGCTAGGATTGGCCATGTATCTAGATAGGTGTGTGCGTTTAAATTAGTTTAGATAGAGATAGCCAGGATTCATGTCGTAGTCAGTTAGGATTGTTTAGGAAAGGCAAGTCTCCGGACTATAAATATGTACCTTGGATTACGAATGAAAAAAAACAACAACCATTCACAAACAACTCTTGGCGCATCACCACCCCTATTCTAGGGTTTAAGTGCCGTGCAGCCCGGATCACGCTTCGCGTGATCGGGGCGGCATCGTTCCTGCCTGTTTACCTTTGTGTTTCTCATACTGAAGCGTTGTTGATGGCGAGTAGCACTAGTTATCTTAACGCTTATAGGGATGCATCAGCTTTTATACTGTATTCATGTGTTGCTTGTTATCTGTAAGAGTTTAGCTGCCCTCGTGCCCGATCTCAGGTGTAAGGGCAGCAGCTTGCTCTGTTCTTGATTAGTAGATCCAATCTATTATGGTTAGTCTTTGCTCACCAAAGATTTAGCTTAATATCCTCATGATTAGGCCCTTCAAATGAGTTAAATGATCCGGCAGAACGTCTGATGCTTTGTATTAACCTAAAGAGGGATTGTTTCGGGAATCGGCTTTTTGTTGGTTTTTAGGCCTCTGTTTAGGTTGTTATTCCGTTATCTTTCATATTTGTTAGCCTTAGCTACACGTAGGATGTTCCGATTATGAAGTGAGAGCTTAACCGTTGTAGATTGAATTAGCTTATTAATTATAGAGCAATTTTATCTTTCCATTGGATATGTGTGCTTTGTTTAAATACTTAGATCCGATCTGATACTGGAAGACAATCGGCTCTTTACAGCCGATATCTAGAGTCACCCGATGAGTCGATCACGGCTCGGACTAATGTTTAAACGTGTCTGTGCATGCAGAAAACTAACTGAAATCACTTCTACACCTTCCTGATTAGGTATAAGGTCAGGTGGCACGCTTAGCAACCTAGACGCCAGGTCATGTGCCGGATCCGGAGCCGTTGACCGAGGGACTGGGGCCCACCAGAAGTCCCGGGAGCCTCCCGGCTCCTCGTGTTGCCTGTCGCTGCTCGCTGGTAGGTTTTGACGGACAACACATTCTAGCACGCCCAGTGGGACCATCTTCATCAACTACATCAACTTCTGCCCTCGGGATGATGAGGGAGGATCCAATCACGTACGAGGAGCTGCCTGCCGAGCACAAGCAGAAATACGATGAGATAAAGGCTCTCTTCAAATCCGATCTCATTGGCTCTTTTGAGAAGACCCGCCACCACGGCGATAGGTGGAAGGGGTTCTCACCTGAAGGTGCTCTTGATGATGTGGACCTATCCACCCCTTCAGAAGATCGTACCATAGCTCTGCGCCAGGAGGTAAACTACATGGTGGCCCACTCACTGCATCGGCACTTCGAGAGCCTGGTGAACGCTTTTGAGCGTGTCGCACTGCGCGTGGTCCAGGAGATCATGAATCATCAGTACTCTCCAACGGGACCCACCCTAGGGAGTCACAATGGGGAATTGCCGTTCCAGGCCAAGCCGCTAGTGCCTTATGCATTCGTGGCTCCAGAATCACATGGCTCACCCGCCTACATTGTCTACAAGGTGGGAGGTGACCCTGTGGATCACCAGTTCTTTAGTGAGCTGCCCAAGGAGATCCCGCACGAGTACATGTGTGCTTATATACCGGACAGCAACAATCCAGTACATTCGGTGCAAGGGTGGCTCGAGGAGTTTCTAGAGCAGATGCCGATAAACAAGCGTGGCTCGCTGCTTACGCCGCCAGGGCAATTCATGACAGTACGCATTCGGCCCTAGGAGCGCAGACGGTAGACCAGATTAGTGCCATCTTAAGAGATCAATTTGGCATTCTACCAAAGAGGTGGGCGATCGGCTATACTAAGCCGTATCCCAGCGACTATGATCTAATTCCCTTGCTGCCCAAGTATTGGCTCCTTGAGTTCACCAAGTTCAGTGAAGCGGAAGGATCTAGCTCCATCGAGCATGTGAGCCGATACTTGGCACAATTAGGAATGATCTTGGTGTCGGATCCCTTGCGAGTAAGGTTCTTCTCGCAGTCTTTCATGGGGCCAGCCTTTGGATGGTACATGTCATTAGGCCCTGACTCGATCCGTACCTGGAAGCAGCTGGAGGAGCAGTTTCACATTCAATACCACTCGGAAGCTGCGGAGGCCGGGATTGCCGATTTGGCACAAGTCCGGCAGAAGCGAGGGGAAACCGTGGTAGAATATATCCAATGCTTCAGAGAGGTCAAGAACCGATGCTACTCGACCCGTATTTCAAAAAAGGAGGCAGTCGAGCTGGCATCCTTGGGACTAGTGAAGCCGATCAAGAATCTGGTCTTCCAATTGGAGTTCAATTCTTTGGCGCACTTGGTGCAGAATGCATATCCTTTTCTTTTCGACTTATGTAGTAATATAACTGATTCTGCTTCATTAGATCTGTAACTGACATGAGGTATAAGCCAAAGCCCACCGCGGCTACTCCAGCCCTCGACCACCAGCCCCTAAGGAGCCAGCCCCCGAGGAACCAGCCCCTGAGGAGGATACGACACTGCCCGACCCAACACCCCCCGAGCCCCAGCAACCCGAAGCCGGAGCTGGTGGTGAAGAACAAGTCGAGGCCACTGATGCCACTCCTGCAGATGACACAAGTAAGCGTCTGACCTCCCATGGCTAATTGCTTAGACCAAAAACAACATGTACTGAGCGCGTCCTGACTTGAAGGTGCCCAACAACCATCTACTGAAGAAGCTGCAGGGACCTCAAGGAGCCTTGGAGATCTGCTGGTGGCCCAACGCGGATACCAGAACATCATCACCACAGATCTAGTGGATGATCCGATCCTGACGGACAACAACATACGATACTTCAAGAAGATCTCCAAAGAGATGTACAATTTTACCCTTGCAAGGCATGATTACTCTTCTGCCATTATACGTTGTCGAGTTGCTTGTCTTAATCTTTCCCCTTATGTAGGATGTGATCAAGCTCTCACAATAGAAATCCAAAAAACTGAAGGCAGTTGTGAGTGGCCACCAGGAGCTCGTTGCAAAGGAAAAATGCATATTAGAAGAGCTGATGAAGAAAATATAACTTTAGAGAGAGCTCGACAAGCTGAAGCTGGAGCGGATGCGAGAAACGTGGCTCCTCTAGAACGATCTCTGCAATGTTGAGAAGAACAACTCCGAGCTCCAGGAACAAGTCAAAGAACAGAAGAAGGCGCACCAAGGCAAGCCCTTTCTTCCCTCGAGTATTTTCACTTAACAATTTATCTTGAATGCTGAAAATATCTTCATCGCAGAGCTTAGGAAAATCTTAACATATAAAGAAGACCTGCTTACTGACGTGAAGAATATGCTGTATCGCTGTGCAGATGATGTCGAGAGGCTGTAGAAGGTAATCGCCGATACTGAACAACAGTTCGCCGACTGCCTTCAGCAGATCAAGACGCTAGGCGAAGAGAAGGAGCAGCGACAAAAGGAGCTGGAGGACCTAAAGGGAGCCGCCCTAAAGCTTGTGGATATGGTGGCACAAGAAGGAGGCGAAGCAGACGGGCGGTCCTTGTTGGAGTGACTCCTCGGAGTGACCCCATCGCATGTGTCAGCCATGCTCTTAGCTTCGTAAAGTCCTTTTCGCCGGAGGCTCGACTAGAGGCATTCGCGCAGGGTGTGGCTGCAGAATGCTCTGAAGAACAATTCAATGAGTACCTCCAAGAAGCCCAACCTTTAGCAGAAAAGATAGTAAAAAGTGTACTACAGGATTGAGATGGCGGAAATTACAACACAGTCCCCTTTCGTCTACCTCGAGCCCTCCTTCTCCTCTGTTTCTCTGCCCGACGCGCCGCTGCTCTTGCCGGCCATGTGCCGTGTGTGACATTCAGGTAACTAGAAAATATGGACACTAGGTTTAGTATGATGCTTACTATGGTGTATGTGGGTATTACAAAAGACTAGGGGTGTATCTGTAATTGTTATAAAATATGGGTCCTTGAATGTAAATAGGGTGAAGTGGAAGATAGCATTAAAACCAAGGGGAAATATAATGCTAGGTGTTGAAAATTATGTTATTATAAGGAAGGAAATGTAAAAGGGTAGATTTAATTCTCAGGAAAATAGCCTTTGAGTAAAAATAGGGACCTAAGTGTAAATACAACATAAGTCCTAGGGTCTTTTAAGCAAAATAGTTGATGTGTGAAGTGACTTTCATGTTTACATGAGGGCTAACATGTAAAAGTACTAGTCATCATGACTTTCCATAAACATTTGCAAAAATATCAAAAATTTGATCAAATCCCCTTTGGTAAAGACAAGGGTAATTCAAAATTCTACCTTGTTCAAAATTCAACATGTACCTTGAGTTTTTGAACTTGAGCTTGAAAAAGTGGGAATTTTGGGCTTTCATTTTGAAAAAGGGTAATTTTTGAACTTTCATTTTGGGCTTTCCTTCATTTGATCTCTTTATCAGTGGGAATTTTTAAGTTTACTAAGAGGCCCCTGAACTTTCTAAGTATTCCAAACTAGTCCTTGAACCTTTCACCCTCTTCTTCTTCCTCTGAACCCCTTCTGCCCTCTGCTCCCCTGCTCTGCTTCTACTCTGTCGCCGGTGCAGCTCCCCCTCTCCGGCCGCCGCTGAGCAGACCACCGTCGTCCACCTCGTGCTTCCCCTCCCCATGTGTCACCCCGCTCTTGCCCGCCGCTCTAGCCGAGCCTTGCTGTCTTGCCTCGCGCGTGCCACGGCCTCCCCGAGCACTCGCCGTCCGCCGTCCTGGGCGCAGCCGTGATCACCCCTCTCCCTCTCCTTTTCCCTCTCTTCTACAAACTAGACGCTGCTACAAAACCCGATCAAACCCCTCTCTCTCCAGCTGCTTTGCCCTTTCTTCCTCCTCGCGACACCGAGCTGCCGCCGCTTTTCCTCACCGGAATTCTCCCCAATCGCGCCACCCCGCCCAAATTCCCTCGGCCAACTGCTTCCCCACCCTCTTCCCCAGCTTCTCGACCTGACCCAATCCAGCCCCCGGCCTCCCTCCGCCGGAATTGCTCTCACCCCGAGCCGCCTCTCACCGGAGCCGCCCGAGCTCGACCTCGCCGTCGACAGCTTTCTCCGCTTGATCTCCAGCCAATCCATGTACACAAATCGTTTCCCTGTAACCTACTGGTGCTCGTGCGCGTCTCCCCTGCTCGTGTTCACTGGCCCTTCGCCGGGAACGCCGGTGACCCGACGCGGCCGCCAGACCTCCCCGTCACCGGCCGTGTTCCACCGCCGTCCATCGAGCACACTCTCTTCCAAACCACTCCCTAGGTCCCGTGGGTCATGCTCGGTCTGCCCCTTCCCACCGGAGAGCTCGCTGCCGGCGAGAACGCACTTGAGCCGATCGGCCGGCCGTCATCAAGGTCAGGCAGGGGCATATCTGCAAATAGAAATCCTGTTCCAGGGACCCCAGCGCAAGAATACCAAACCCCCCCTAAGTCTGCTATTATTTCATGTGTTGATGCTGCTGTCTTGTAAAATTCATAGCAAACTATAGAAAAATCCAAAAATTGCAAAACTAATTTTGTTAGAAACCAGATTTTAAACCCTACAACTTTTATTAAATGAGTTTGGTTTGAAACTAAGTATTTTTGAATCTATTTTAAATCCAAAGTAAAAGAGTTTAACACACATAGCTTCTACATACTAACTTTGCTACTTATGATTTTTGGTATGCAATTTCTATAGATTATGTGTGAACTGGTGTAGAATTTTCAAACCCAATTTTGTTTTGTAGCTTGAATTCTTTTAAATTTGGGCAGTTCAATTTGATCTATAATGGAATTAGTTAAGTATATTTATTAAAGCTCAGTTAATTAGATCTTTTTGTCATAATCTAATAGGTAGATAATTAATCTATAATTAAATTTTCAAGACTTTATAATTTTATTTATCTAAAATTTGAATTTAAATTGAGATTTGAATCTAAACTTAAAATGTTTTATTTCCGTTTTCAGTAAATTCAATACTATAGTCGTAGGTTAAATATGAATGGTGATTCAAAGCTAGGACCCCTTTTGTGTCATGAATTCTTGTGTGTTAGCTTTTTGGATTGCAACTTTATCGTGAAATAAAATAAAAGAGTATGCATCCCTTAATTTTATATCCTTGCATATCATGTAGACCCGACTACTCTCGCCGACGGTAACTACGAGCTAATCTCGGATCAAGCCGTAGAAGTTCCTGAAGGCCCCGAGAACGCCGTCGAAAGTCTAACTGAAGCTCCGAACCAAAGTTCGGAAAACTTTGACACTGCTGCCCCTAACCCTATGCAAGAAGGCAAGCCCCGGACATAACCCACTATTTTATTTACACTGCAATCTATATCTATTATATATTTCCATGCATTAAGTTCATAGGGATTGCTTGGAACCCTAGTTGCATAATTCCCAGAACCGATGTACTGAACATTAGAACTTGAGTCCGACTAGCTGCTATGCTAATAGGACCGGGAAAAGTCGGGTGATTTCCTGCCACTCGCACGATATAGGAGTTGTAATGTTTACATTCCTGCAATCACTATACGGATAAAGGACGGGAAGTATGTGAGGTATCATGGTTGAGATGATACCCCGTCTGTGTTGTTGAATTTGATAAGGTCGCGGTGTGTGGTGATCGGGGTTAAGCGTTTGAAAGTACTAACCACATGCCGTGAGTTTTGGGTAAGCGGCAAGCCTAGTAACCAATCGGCCCGAGGAGTGGACATACCTCCCACCACTCATATTTTGGTTCTTCTGGTTACTTGATTTGACGTGTAGGAATACGTGTTGCTGGGCAACCAGGAGTACGGTCATGTAGTCGCACTACAGGCGTACGTCCTGCACTTTGGAAGTGCGTATGGTCCTGCAGTCACTTGTGGTGGCTCTGATCCACGAGTCGGAATGAAAGGCAAACGGTTGCTTCGGAACGACCCTTTGGTGTTCCAAGCATGTGAGTTAGGTTTATCCTTGCAAGGTTGGAAATTCGATTCAGAATCGTCCGTTTCTCGCAGAGATTGAGACTGCTTGATCCCTTTGTCACATAGAGTAACAAGAGCAACTTTATGTTTATCAAAGATGATGTTTGGCTAAAGATTCTACCATGCTTGAATAGCTATAGGTGCTTACCTAGAATGAATTATCACATAGAAATTGAAAACTAAAAGTTGACATTAAGGATCTACTCTTTGTTGCTTTTCAGCTGAAAACTTTACCATGAACCTAAAAAGCCGTCATAAGTCTAGTTGTATGGCTAAGTATACCATGAACGGGTAAGCCTTGCTGAGTATTAGAATACTCAGTCTTGCCTTGTAACTTTTGTTCAGGTAATCCTCCTGATGACTCAGCTCTGCCTGTACCGTGGCCCTACCCTCTGCCTGATGGTTGGTCTGTGGAGTGGGACCCGTCCCCGGCCAACGCAGACCCCTTCGAGTGATGTCATGCCAGGGCTAGCATGATATCTGTACTGATGACGTGTACAATGCCCGTGCTTTAAACTCTGCTCCATGACTTGAAACTTAAACCATTTGTAATAACTTTCCTCAGTTGGGAATTTATGTTACTATTGAACACTCATGTAATATATCTGCCTGTGATGTAAAATGTGATGGTATTTGTATCTCTAGACTCGCCTTCTTGCGGGGTACCTTGTTTGATCCTGCATTCAGTGGTTTATCGGGACGTTACCCGACAGGCCAAAGGATTATACCGTTTGAAGCACGTTGGAGCCCTCGAGAATGGACTCACGTTCTTGAGCCGGTGTAATTCGAGTTGGTTCTGCCACAGTTGATATCAGAGCTAACAAGTGTACACTAGAGATGTGAAGTGCCTTAAAAATACTTTCGGTATAAAATTTGACCAACAAAGTATTTTGCAAAAATACGTTGGATTCGTTAAGGCTGTGCTTAGTACATAAAGCCCTAGGGGATGTTTAAGGGAATTAGAGGTGGCTATGATATATATATATATAACTCTAACCACCAGCATTACTTTTCTGTTAAAACTTAAATTCATGCACAATCCAACTTTACTTCTTGTAACAACGTCTTCGATGGTGAGGTAAGGAGGTAAGGATCCTCAGCCAACTGAAGGAGCTTGGCCTTCCCGTTGGTGATGCGAGCCGAATGCTGAATCTCAAGCAGTGGCCTACTTAAGATGCTGCCAATATACCAACCTCGGTTGATTATATTGGGAGTATATGGTTCGGCGCAGGGTGTGGCGATCGCTGTTCATAACCCCGCATGTTGTGGTACCCCCGTGAATACATTGTTTCGACGACGTATGTTAACGTTGTCTGTACGGCGGTAATGGTACAGATGCTGTTTCTATAGTGAACAGTAATAATTGGGGACGCTTTCATGACATGCTGGCATGAAAGGTTCATTGGATATATATTATGATCTTTTGCAGGTACACTAACCACGAATAAGAGGTTAGGACGAGTAGGATTTATCGACTAGTTATTAGGGAGTATCGTATGAGTTATGCCATCGAAACTAATTGCGTAAGTCCAAAGATAGTCGGCAGTTGTTTTTGGTTGAGAGAACGAATAGTACGTGCATGCATAATCCCTTGACCAACAAAAGAATGCAATGTATGTTTAAGTTTGATAAGGATGAGTAGTATGTTGTTTATCTTTAGAAAGGGGTTAATGGGATTTTTATAGTAGTTTTAAGTTGAATATCTTAAGTATCTTAGGTGTCCATCTGATCTCCGGTTTTTGCTGTTATCAGAACTGGTTATCTCGCTTCCTTTTATCTTGTGATTTATCAGCAAGGAAAAAAAAGTCTCACCATTTGCATTCTTGTTGCAGATGGTAGCCCCTCCTAATGTCTTTTGGGATCCGGCTAGGCATCTCCATACAAATGCCCTGCACTGGGAGGGTTTTCCTCGCTTACTTTGGGAATCCTTAAGGTCATTCTGCTATACAGAGCCCCCGCAGTATGATGTAGTTGAATATCAAGAAGAAGGCGTTCATCGAGCTCGAGTCAGAATGACCATTCCTCAGCATCCTTTTCGCTCACAATGGCAGCCCATCGAAGTCAATATGATGGGCTATCAAATAGTTGATACCATTGAAGGAGCAGCATTAGAAGCGATTTATCATTTCTGTAATCATCATCCGAAAGAAGTCGCAGGACAACCCATTGGTTTATTTTCTACGACAAATCCCAATGAGCCAGAATGGAATCTCAGGGAAATCCCTGAGAGTCATAAATTGGAAGGGCCAACGGAAGAAGTACTTCGAGGAATGATGGGGGTTTATAAATGTACAGTAACACTATCAACTGCTCCTACGTCGTGAAATGGGTCAGTTGATTAATGCTGTGCGAAGTCACTATAGAGAAGCTGATAGATAAAACACTCAAGTTGATCAACTTCGAGCCTTGGTGACTCAGAAGGATGAGATCATCGCAGCACGGGATGAGACAATCCTTCACCAAGAAGATCAGATCAATGAGAGTGATCATATAATCACTCAGCGCAACACCATCATTGAGTTTCTTCAGGAACAAATCCATGATCTGATCCTTGCGGCTGATGATGCTCAGGCTCACCTTGAAGAACTGCAGCAGCAACCAATACTTCCTGCCGCACCCGCAGTACCTGAGGCCGAAGAAGAAGATCCAGAGGAGATTGAGGGAGTCTCAGAACTTGATTCCGAGCATGGGGACCCTGTTCTTAGCCCCCACCATTCTTCTTCTGGCAGTCAGTCTTCTGTAGGCAACTTCGACGATTTCTAGATGACAAATCATCGACTTTTTAGATGTAAACCGTAAGAGGTGTAATGCTTTAGATAGTATGTAGTTTGCTTAGACTTTGCGCCATTTGTTGTAACATAGATGGCCGGTGTATGGATCCTATGAATGTGTAATGTGGGAAACCAACAAAATCTATGTTGTAATATAAGCTTCATGTTTTATCCTCTTGTTCCTTATCTTTATGTTATGAAATGAGATGATTGAATGGAATATGTGCAATGTTTATATGAATATTGTATCTTCTAAAATTGGGAGTAAGGTCATGTGATTAATAATGGACGTCTCCTTTATTTCAGATGGTTGGAGCCACGCGTGGAACCCCGGAAGGCTTCCAGGCAGAACAAACCAGTGGTTCTCATCAACCACCACCACCACCTCCTAATCTAGCCGAGGTGATGGCACGGCAAACGGAACTTCTCAATCTGCTGGTACAAGCATAGCAGAACCAGCAACGTCAACAGTTCCGAGGAGGTCGTGATGACCTCAATCCTCCAGCGGCCAGCTATCAGGACTTTCTCAGTACCCAACCTCCATTTTTCAGTAAGGCTGAAGAACCTTTGGACGTTGATGCCTAGCTTCATATCATCGAATCGAAGTTCACCCTCTTGACTATACCTTATGCGGACTCAAGTAAGGCTTCTTTTGCTGCCCAGCAACTTCGCGGTGCTACTCGTATATGGTGGGATAATTTCTACGCCATGCAGCCCGCGGGACATGTCATCTCTTGGGATGAATTTCGGACTGCTTTCAGGGCACACTATATTCCCGAAGGATTGCTGGAGCGAAAGTTGAAGGAGTTCTTGGCACTTACCCAGGGTTCTAATACGGTATTGCAGTATGCACAGACTTTTAATCATCTGTGCCAATATGCCGGTTATCATGCAGACAATGATGCCAAGAAACAAGATCGTTTTCGTCGTGGCCTTAATACCAAGCTCAAGGAGTGCCTGAATCTTATTAGGGCTAATAATTTCAGCGAGCTGGTTAATATGGCCTTAACCCCGGAGGATTGTATCATGGCACATCATGCTGAGAAGAAAAGAAAGACTCCTACTGGACCCTCGAGTGCTCAATCACCGAGGTATCGGGTTGTTCCTAACACCCAGATCAGAGCGCCACAGAGGGATGCCCCGTTTGGCAGATTGGTTTTCAGGCCGCCCCAACAACAAGGAAGGTATAGACCTCCCGTACCTCCCCCACAACTACAACAATCTGGCCCAAGGCCAAATGCGCAACAAGCTCCACAGAAAGGCAGCAGTTATCGTTGTTTCAATTGCGGGAGTGCGGATCATTTCATCAGGGATTGTCCACGACCCAAGAAACCAAATCAAGGACAGAGCTCCAATCAGGGTAACCAGAATAAGGGTAAAAGGCCGATGATGCAAGTTCGGCAAGGACGAATTAACTTCACCACCCTTGCGTAACTTCCAGCTGGAGCCCCCGTCATGTCGGGTACATTCTCTATTCACCATAAACCGGTTGTTACATTATTTGATTCTGGAGCAACCCATAGTTTTATTAGTAACAACTGTGGTACCCGAATAGGACTTGATCTTTGTCCTACCTAGGGTTCATATATGATTTCTACCCCTGGAGGCAAGATCACTTCCGATCAAATGATTAGAAGTGTACCAATTCAGTTAGGCAGCAAAGTAATCAAAACTGATTTGGTCTTGCTAAACTTAAAGGGTATTGATATTATACTTGGAACAAATTGGATGACTGAACATAGAGTACTATTAGATATCTTTTCCCGAGTTATTGAAATTGATTCACCATATCATGGAGCCACTACCCTCTATCTGCCCCAGCAAGAATATCTGTATCCTTGTACTTATGCTATCACAGACATCAAAGTAAGAGATATTCCTGTAGTTTATGAGTTTCCCGGTGTCTTTCCGGATGATTTACCTGGAATGTCACCCGACAGAGACATCGAGTTCATTATTGAACTTCAACCTAGCACGGCTCCTATTTCAAAGAGGCCATATCGTATGCCTCCAAATGAGTTGGCTGAGCTAAAGATCCAACTTCAAGATCTTCTTGATAAAGGTTTCATACGCCCAAGTGCTTCACCTTGGGGTTGTCCCGCTTTCTTTGTCAAGAAGAAGGACAATAGCCTAAGGTTATGTGTTGATTATCGTCCAATCAATGCGGTCACTATCAAAAATAAGTACCCACTTGCCCGCATTGATATTTCGTTCGATCAACTAGCTGGAGCTAAGGTCTTCTCTAAGATCGACTTACGCTCTGGCTATCATCAGATCAAAATCAAGCCTTGTGACATTCCAAAGACGGCTTTCTCGACCAGATATGGACTATATGAATATCTGGTTATGTCATTTGGGCTTACTAACGCCCTGGCATATTTCATGTATCTTATGAATTCAGTCTTTATGCCGGAACTTGATAAATTCATCGTGGTCTTCATCGACGATATTCTAATATATTCCAAAACTGATGAAGACCATGCCAATCACATACGTATCGTTCTTCAACGACTACGTGATCATCGCCTTTATGCCAAATTCTCAAAATGTGAATTTTGGTTGGATAGTGTGAAATTTCTAGGACACACTATCTCTAGCGAAGGCATATCAGTTGATCCAACCAAAGTCCAGGAAGTTATGGATTGGAAGCCTCCAACTTCAATCCATCAAATCCAAAGTTTCCTTGGATTGGCGGGATACTATCACCGATTCATTCCAGATTTCTCCAAGATAGCCAAACCTATGACTGAGCTGCTTAAGAAAGAAGTTAAATATCGATGGGATGATAAGTGTGATGAAGCATTCCACACTTTGTGAAAACTTCTAACAACCGCTCCAGTACTAGCTCAGCCAGATAACACTCAGCCTTTTGATGTCTATTGCGATGCCTCTGGGATTGGCCTTGGTTGCGTTCTAATGCAAAACAACCGGGTCATTGCTTATGCATCCAGAGCGCTCCGGAACCATGAGCAAAACTATCCAACTCATGATCTGGAATTGGCAGCAGTTGTTCACGCTCTTAAAATCTGGAGACATCATCTTATGGGTGCTAAGTGTAACATTTACACTGACCATAAGAGCCTCAAATATATCTTTACCCAAGATGACTTGAATATGAGGCAAAGGCGATGGTTAGAACTGATCAAAGATTACGACCTTGAGGTATACTACCATCCTGGTAAAGCCAATGTAGTTGCGGATGCACTTAGCTGCAAGGCACATTGTCATTGCTTATCTATAGCAGTTTTCAGTGGCACTCTCTGTAATCAGATGAGAAAACTCAATCTAGAGATCATTCCTCAAGGCAGTCTAAATCTTTTATCTATTGAATCTACTCTTCGAGATAGAATCATTATGTCACAACTACATGATGAGGGTGTCAAAATTATCAAACTAAGACTATCTCAAGGAGAAGCTAAATACAAGTGTTTTCGTATTGATCCTCAAGGAGTCTTGTGGTTCAACAATCGCATCGTTGTACCAAAAGATCATCAACTTCAAAAACAAATCCTTGATGAAGCCCATCTATCTAAATTCTCTATTCATCCCGGTAGCACCAAGATGTATCAAGATCTACGACAACATTTTTGGTGGACCAGAATGAAAAGAGAAATTGCTAAGTATGTATCTGAGTGTGATACGTGTCAGAGAGTCAAAGCCAGTCATCTTAAGGCATCTGGTACACTTCAGCCACTACCCATTCCGTCATGGAAGTGGGAAGACATTAGTATGGATTTCATTGTTGGTCTTCCCAACACATCTCAAAAGCATGATTCCATATGGGTAATCATTGATAGACTTACAAAAACGGCTCATTTTCTTCCCGTACATACCACTTATTCTGCTAAGAAATATGCCGAAGTCTATCTTGATCAAATTGTTCGGTTACACGGTGTTCCCAAGACCATCATCTCTGATCGAGGGGCACCATTCATTGCACGTTTCTGGGAACAATTACAGTATGCTCTTGGAAGTAAACTGATTCGAAGTTCTACGTACCATCCCCAAACAGATGGGCAAACTGAGTGAGTTAATCAAATCCTTGAAGACATGCTCCGAGCTTGTATTATTCATTATGGTGCAAGCTGGGACAAATGTCTTGCCTTGGCTGAATTCTCTTACAACAACAGTTATCAATCTAGTCTTCAAATGGCACCTTTTGAAGCGTTATACGGTCACAGATGTTGAACCCCTTTGAGTTGGTCTGAGACCTGTGAACGCAAAATCTTTGGACCGGATCTAGTTGTCGAAGCCGAGGATAAGGTCAAAATTATTCAAACTAACCTTAAGACAGCCCAGTCTAGGCAAAAGAGTTATGCAGACCAAAGAAGAAAACCTCTGCAGTTTCAAGTAGGAGATCTTGTATATCTCCAAGTATCTCCTATCAAGGGTGTTCAACGTTTCGGTATAAAAGGAAAACTAGCACCCCGATATGTCGGACCCTTCGAAATCCTTGAAGTTTGTGGCCCAGTGGCTTACAAACTCCGCCTTCCATCTCAAATGGATGCTATTCACGATGTTTTCCATGTCTCTCAACTTAAGAAGTGTATCAAGATACCCACGGAGATCGTTGAAACCCGAGCTATTGAGATCGAACCCGATCTATCCTATATTGAACAACTTATCCAAATCTTGGATACCAAGGAAAGGGTCACCAGAAGGAAGAAGGTTAAAATGTACAAAATCTTATGGGATCATCACACCGAAGAGGAAGCAACTTGGGAAACAGAATTCTATCTTCAACAGAACTTCCCAACTTTTCTTCCAACCAATTCCCAAATCTAATCGTCCAATCCTTTTCCACTTCCGAATCTCGGGATGAGATTCTTTTTAGGGGGGAAGGCTGTGACATTCAGGTAACTAGAAAATATGGACACTAGGTTTAGTATTATGCTTACTATGGTGTATGTGGGTATTACAAAAGACTAGGGGTGTATCTGTAATTGTTATAAAATATGGGTCCTTGAATGTAAATAGGGTGAAGTGGAAGATAGCATTAAAACCTAGGGGAAATATAATGCTAGGTGTTGAAAATTATGTTATCATAAGGAAGGAAATGTAAAAGGGTAGATTTAATTCTCAGGAAAATAGCCTTTGAGTAAAAATAGGGACCTAAGTGTAAATACAACATAAGTCCTAGGGTCTTTTAAGCAAAATAGTTGATGTGTGAAGTGACTTTCATGTTTACTTGAGGGTTAACATGTAAAAGTACTAGTCATCATGACTTTCCATAAACATTTGCAAAAATATCAAAAATTTGATCAAATCCCCTTTGGTAAAGACAAGGGTAATTCAAAATTCTACCTTGTTCAAAATTCAACATGTAATGCTACAAACCTTGAGTTTTTGAACTTGAGCCCTAAAGATAAATTGTAGAGCTTGAAAAACTCTACAACTTTCATTTTGGGCTTTCCTTCATTTGCACTCTTTATCAGTGGGAATTTTTAAGTTTACCAAGAGGCCCCTGAACTTTCTAAGTATTCCAAACTAGTCCTTGAACCTTCCCCCTCTTCTTCTTCCTCTGAACCCCTTCTGCCCTCTGCTCCCCTGCTCTACTTCTGCTCTGTCGCCGGTGCAGCCCCCCTCTCCGGCCGCCGCTGAGCAGACCCCCGTCGTCCACCTCCTGCTTCCCTTCCCCACGTGTCACCCCGCTCTTGCCCGCCGCTCTAGCCGAGCCTTGCTGTCTTGCCTCGCGCACGCCACTGCCTCCCCGAGCACTCGCCGTCCGCTATCCTGGGCGCAGCCGTGACCACCCCTCTCCCTCTCCTTTTCCCTCTCTTCTACAAACCAGACGCTGCTACAAAACCCGATCAAACCCCTCTCTCTCCAGCTGCTTTGCCCTTTCTTCCTCCTCGCGACACCGAGCTGCTACCACTTTTCCTCACCGGAATTCTCCCCAACCGCGCCACCCCGCCCAAATTCCCTCGGCCAACTGCTTCCCCACCCTCTTCCCCAGCTTCTCGACCTGACCCAATCCAGCCCCGGCTTCCCTCCGCCGGAATTGCTCTCACCCCGAGCCGCCCCTCACCGGAGCCGCCCGAGCTCGACCTCGCCGTCGACAGCTTTCTCCGCTTGATCTCCAGCCAATCCAGGTACACAAATCGTTTCCCCGTAACCTACTGGTGCTCGTGCGCGTCTCCCCTACTCGTGTTCACCGGCCCTTCGCCGGGAACGTCGGTGACCCGACGCGGCCGCCGCACCTCCCCATCGCCGGCCGTGTTCCACCGCCGTCCATCGAGCACACTCTCTTCCAAACCACTCCCTAGGTCCCGTGGGTCATGCTCGGTCTGCCCCTTCCCACCGGAGAGCTCGCCGCCGGCGAGAACGCAGTTGAGCCGATCGGCCGGCCATCATCAAGGTCGAGCAGGGCCACATCAGCAAATAGAAATCCTGTTCCAGGGACCCCAGCGCAAGAATACCAAACCCCCCCCCTAAGTCTGCTGTTATTTCATGTGTTGATGCTGCTGTCTTTTAAAATTCATAGAAAACTGTAGAAAAATCCAAAAATTGCAAAACTAATTTTGTTAGAAACTAGATTTTAAACCCTACAACTTTTATTAAATGATTTGGTTTGAAACTAAGTATTTTTGAATCTATTTTAAATCCAAAGTAAAAGAGTTTAACATACATAGCTTCTACATACTAACTTTGCTACTTATGATTTTTGGTATGCAATTTCTATAGATTATGTGTGAACTGGTGTAGAATTTTCAAACCCAATTTTGTTTTGTAGCTTGAAGTCTTTTAAATTTGGGCAGTTCAATTTGATTTATAATGGAATTAGTTAAGTATATTTATTAAAGCTCAGTTAATTAGATCTTTTTGTCATAATCTAATAGGTAGATAATTAATCTATAATTAAATTTTCAAGACTTTATAATTTTATTTATCTAAAATTTGAATTTAAATTGAGATTTGAATCTAAACTTAAAATATTTTATTTTTGTTTTTAGTAAATTCAATACTATAGTCGTAGCTTAAATATGAATGGTGATTCAAAGCTAGGACCCCTTTTGTGTCATGAATTCTTGTGTGTTAGTTTTTTGGATTGCAACTTTATCGTGAAATAAAATAAAAGAGTATGCATCCCTTAATTTTATATCCTTGCATATCATGTAGACCTGACTACTCTCGCCGACGGTGACTACGAGCTAATCTCGGATCAAGCCGTAGAAGTTCCTGTCAGACCCAGGGCCACCGAGCTGGGCACATAACGTAGTTTAAAGAGGTCTAAGAGATTAAGTCCGTCTTATCTCTTATTCATCTGGTTTATCTCTTGTTTATCCCGTTTAAATAGGACATAGAGCTAACCAACACGGAGGGGATCTACTCGAGATATGTTCTGGTATGATCTCTCAACGGAGGTTGGTTAGCACCTTTGTAACTCTGGCCTCTCGGATATATAAGGGAGGTCAGGGACCCCTCTCAAAACAGGACATCATTAGATCATTCTACACCAAAGGCAATACAAACTATACAGGACGTAGGGTGTTACGCTCCATGCGGCCCGAACCTGTCTAAGTCTTGTGTTCCTTGCACCTTCGAGTTCCTGATCTCGGCGTCTCCTCACCCAAAACTTACCACCTTGGGTATATCCCTCGGTGGGTAGCCGGTTAAACACCGATAGCTGGTGCGCCAGGTAGGGGAGCGCGTCGAAGATCCACCTGCGAGCTCGATGGCATCCTTCAACTTCATCAAGTCAGTTTCCTCTCAGGGCACGACATTCGTTTTTGGCTCGTGGGTTTGAATCGCAGATGGTGTGGGCAACTTTCGGCAATTCCTCATCGACATGACGCCAAAAACCTTCGCTGCGGATCCCCGCAGCAGCCTCGACAAGTTCGTCGATGAACTCGACAACTTGCCGCTCCATACTTCTGCAGCACAGATCGAGGAGAAATCTGCTCCAAGCTCGACTTCTTCTAGTGCTGCGACAACTTCCCCTGGTTTGGACTTGTTCCAATCTAGGGATCTGCATGGTCGGCTTCAACTCGATCCATGCGAATTGGCCACTGATCTTCAGGAGGCCGGCGAATCTGGATCCCTCTCCATGTTGGAAAAGGATCTGGACTTGCTACTCCAGGATGGAAATCCTGAAGCCACCGCGTGTCGGGGGGCTTCGGGTTATTCTGGTCCCAGTAATTTGGTAATCACCTCCTTGCCGAAGGGGCGCATTGTGCATTGGAGGGGGGTGATGCTCTCCAATCTACTTGAGGCAGAGAGCCGGCTTGTGGCTCACCTCGAGCCATTGCCCTTCCAAGAGGGCAGGCCATTGGCCACCGCGGCGGAGGGGTCGACTGAGCTAGTCGACGAAAGTTCTCATGAGCTTTCCTCCCGCCAGGTGCTAATGGCCGAAGAAGGCGATGACGGTTGGGACTTTCCCATCGGCAACTTTGAAGCGATCTCTGAAGATGAGATCACAGCCAACGCCGGTAACGAGAACGATGCTGATCGTGAGGCGCGGAGGGCTAGGAACAGGGCCCGCACAATCCGGCGGAGGAGAGCTAACAAGCGAAGGCGATCTATGCATTGCGAGCTCGACCCTGAGTTTGCTGCCGCAAGCGAGCAGGGTTTCAGGACTCCGGTGGCCAACATCACCAGGGTCACAGCCATCCTTGAGCGCAGCCACGATCCGGAGGTACGTCAAGCACTCCTCTATGCGCAGAGGGCTTGGATCCAGCTGGATCAACACAATCCGGCGTCCATCATCCGGGAAGAGCGCGTGGACGAGAGTCGAAGCCAGGCTCGCAGTCGAACGGCTGGTGGTCGCCCTCAACACCAGATCAGCAACGATAACGCACGTGGGAGCCAGGCCCCTGGCGGGAGGCAACAGCCACCGCAAGGGGGTCATCTGCGACAGGCCAGTCAACGACCTCCTCCGGAGGATCTGCGCCAGCACATCAATGAAGGCCGCGACGCGCGCACCGTGATCTCCTCCAGGTGCAAGACCCGCGAAGAGGTCAAAGCTGAAGGTACTGACTGTAGCGATCGATTTCCTGCTTTCTCTACTCGTTTCAGCAGCTACAAGTACCCAGAGGGCTTCAAGCCGATCGGCATCACCAAGTACGACGGCAAGCAGGCTCCCCAGCAGTGGCTCCGTTGTTACTCCACGGCCATTGAGGTCGCAGGGAGCTCGAATATCACCAAAATCGTCTACTTCCCGATGGCTTTGGATCCTGCACCGCTCACTTGGCTGGAGAGCCTCGGCAGCAACTCCATCGACTCCTGGGAACGACTTAAGAAGGTCTTCATTGACAATTTCCAGGGGCGATTACCCGCGCAGGTACTCGACACGATCTTGCCCAGTGCAAGCAAGAATGCAACAAGCTCCTGTGGTCCTACACGCGTCGCTTCTTCGATGTTCGCGCCACCATCGTGAACATCTCGGAGGAGGACATCATCGACTGCTTCTACAACGGCATCACCGACCCGGGCATATACAGGGACTTCGGGCGGAACAGGCCGAAAACTGTTGCGGGCCTTCATGATATGATGCACGATTGGTCCGAGCAGGAGGAGAAGATGCGGGAGCGGTTCCCGCGGCGTCAAGACGGCAATCTGCGGTGCCCAAACGACAACCGCAGCGACAAGGGTCAGCGGGACTTTTCGGGGCCACCTCGGAAACGAAAGCCAGATGATGTCATCGCAGCTATCGATCATCCTTCGCGGGGCAAGAAGTCGACAGCTCAGGAGGAGTTCGAGAAGCTCCTGCAGAAGAAGTGCCCGTGGCACCCGGGCGCCAACCACGCCGCCATCGACTGCTACCACCTTCGGAGGACGTTCAGCAACTCCGGGGGTGGAAAGAAGAACAAGAAGCCTGCTGACAAAGAACCCGAGGATGACGATCAGGAGGATCACGGGCGCAACCCGAAGTTTCAGGATGCGTCAAAGGTGGTCAACGTCATCTTCGGGGGGGACGAAGATTTCTGTTCCAGGCGGGATCAGAAGCTGCTCCTCCGAGAGATTTTGCCCGTCGAGCCGGCGGTACCACGACCACTTTGTTGGTCGGAGGTCCCCATCTTGTTCTCTCGTGATGACCGGTGGATGAGCTTTTCCGAGCCTGGTAAGTTCCCCTTGGTCCTGGATCCTGTGGTGGCGGAGGTCAAGCCTACCAAGGTCCTCATCGATGGAGGGAGCGGACTTAATCTCATCTTCGTCAGCACTTTGAAGAAGATGGGCCTGGATTTCAAGGATATGCTGGTTCCCAGCAAATCCCCCTTTTACGGCATCGTTCCAGGTAATGCGGCGCACCCGCTTGGTACGGTGGTCCTCCCAGTCACCTTCGGCACGCGGGAGAATTATCGTACTGAATTTATCAAGTTCGAATTATCTTACCATGCAATACTGGGTCGTCCGGCACTTGCCAAGTTCATGGCAGTGCCGCATTATGTCTATCTGCTTCTTAAGATGCCAGGACTCGGTGGAGTGCTCACCCTCCGTGGCGACTTGAAGAAGTCGTACGACTGCAATCAGGAGGCAATCCAATACGCTTCAACTACTCGCGTGCCAGATGCTTCGGGAGAAGTACTCGCGGCCGCGCAGCAGCTTTCCCAGACCGGGCTGGAGATTCCTTCCAAGAAGGCCAACAAGTCGAGCATCCAGTCGACTGATGATGTGGCCCTCAAGACGATTCAGCTCCAGGAGGGAGATTCATCCAAGACCGCCGTCATCGGTGCGGGCTTGGGTGACAAATAGGAACTCGCGCTCGTCAGCTTTCTTTGGGCTAACCGAGACATTTTCGCATGGAAACCTGTGGATATGCGAGGGGTACCCAAGGAGTTGATCGAGCATGCTTTGAATGTACACCCGAAGGCTACGCCTAAGAAGCAACGCCTACGGAGGTTTGCCCACGACAAGCGTGAGGCCATTAAACGGGAGATCGCTAAACTTCTCGCGGCTGGATTCATTAAGGAAGTAATCCATCCAGAGGTGGTAGCGAATCCCGTTCTTGTAAAGAAAAAGAATAATGAATGGAGAATGTGTGTCGACTACACTGATCTCAACAAGCATTGCCCAAAAGATCATTTTGGGCTGCCGCGCATTGACCAAGTTGTCGATTCAACGGCCGGTTGTGTCCTTCTTTGTTTTCTTGATTGTTACTCAGGATATCATCAGATCGCGCTCAAGGAGGAGGATCAAATCAAGACTACATTCATCACCCCGTACGGGACTTACGCCTACAAAACAATGTCCTTCGGGTTGAAGAACGCAGGAGCAACATACCAGCGTGCGATTCATATGTGTTTCGCGGATCAGCTGCACCGGAATGTTGAGGCCTATTTGGATGATGTGGTCATCAAGACCAGGGATTCCAATCACTTGATCGCAGATTTGGAGGAAACATTCAGCAGTCTGCGCAGATTTCGTTGGAAACTCAATCCCACCAAGTGCGTCTTTGGAGTACCTTCGGGGAAATTGCTCGGGTTCATCGTCAGCAATCGGGGCATTGAAGCCAACCCTGTAAAGATAACAGCCATCACTGATATGGAGGCTCCGGCCACGATCAAGGATGTGCAAAAGTTAACAGGCTGTATGGCGGCTCTGAACAGGTTCATCTCCCGGCTCGGGGAGAGAGGACTACCTTTTTTCAAGCTCCTGAAATGCCAAGATAAGTTCCAATGGTCGGAGGAGGCTGAGCGGGCCTTGCAGGATCTAAAACACCATCTGCAGTCACCTCCAATCCTTACAGCACCGTTGCCAGGGGAGGATCTACTACTTTACATCGCGGCAACGACTCATGTTGTCAGCAGTGCTATTGTAGTCGAGCGAGGCGAAGCAGGCCATGCGTTTGGAGTGCAGAGGCCTGTCTACTTCATCAGCGAAGTCCTCTCTGAATCCAAGGTACGGTATCCTGCTGTTCAAAAGCTCTTGTATGCAATCTTAATCACATCAAGAAAGCTACGCCATTACTTTGACGAGTACAAGATCACTGTGATTACGGACTTCCCGCTGGCGGATATTCTTCATAATCAAGATGCCACGGGTCGCATATCCAAATGGGCAGTGGAACTGGGGGCCTTGTCCATTGACTTCAAGCCACGCACTGCAATCAAGTCACAGGCTCTAGTCGACTTCATGGCTGAATGGAGGGAGAATCAAGTCCCAACCCCAGTGGACAAGCCAGAGCACTGGACCATGTATTTCGATGGGTCTCTCAAGCTCGACGGCGGCGGTGCTGGGGTTCTGCTTATTTCTCCACGAGGTGAGCAGTTGAAATATGTCCTTCAGATCCTGTGGGCGGTATCCAACAATGAAGCCGAGTATGAAGCTTTGCTTCACGGGCTTCATCTGGCGATATCACTAGGGATCAAGTGACTACTTGTATATGGCGACTCTCTTCTTGTTGTTCAACAGGTCAACAAGGAATGGGACTGCAACAAGGAGACAATGGATGCTTATGTGCAGGAAGTGCGCAAGTTGGAAAGCAAATTCTCTGGCCTGGAGGTTCATTATGTATTGTGGGAGCACAACGTCGGCGCGGACACCCTGTCCAAACTGGGGTCCACGCGTGCTAAGGTCCCGCCAGGAGTCTTCGTCCAGGAGCTCAAACAGCCATCCATCAAGTCTTCTCCGCAGGTAGCCATCGACGCGGGTCCCCAACAACCCGATCGAGAGGTTATGGTGCTGGAGGAGGACTGGCGAGGGGCTTTTATCGACTTCATTCAAGATCAACGATTACCAGCTGGAATCGACGCCAGGAGCGTCAAAGCAGCTCGCATCTTACGAAGAAGCAAGGGTTTCATCCTGGTCGACGGCAAGCTCTATCGGCGAGGCGCTCGGTCAGGGGTTCTGATGAAGTGCGTCACAAAGGAAGATGGCTAACACATACTGCGGGAGATCCACGATGGCGTCTGCGGCAACCATGCGGCTTCAAGAACGCTGGTGGGAAAAGCGTACAGGGCCGGTTTCTGGTGGCCCACCGCAGTGACCGACGTGGAGGATCTCGTGCGCAGGTGCCAAAATTGTCAATTCTTCGGCAAACAGACGCATGTTCCAGCTCACAGCCTCATCACCATACCGCCATCCTGGCCTTTTGCCTGTTGGAGTCTTGACATGATCGGGCCCTTCACGATGGTGCCAGGCGGTTTTACCCATGTTCTGGTGGCTATCGACAAGTTTACTAAGTGGATCGAGTACAAGCCGATAGCCAAGCTCACGCCAGATCGGGTCGTCGACTTCATCTCCGATATCCTGCATCATTTCGGCTTCCCCAACTCCATCATCACGGACTTGGGGTCAAACTTCACGGCGAACCAGTTCTGGGAGTTCTGCGAGAATGCTTGCATCGAAGTTAAATATGTCTCGGTTGCACACCCAAGGGCCAACGGACAAGTCGAACGGGCGAACGGCTTGATCATTGACGGCCTCAAGAAGAGACTTTATGACGAAAACAGCAAGAAGGGAGGCAAATGGGTGCATGAGCTGCCACATGTCGTCTGGGGGCTTCAGACTCAGCCGTCCAAAGCCACAGGACAAACACCTTTTTACCTTGTATATGGATTTGAAGCTATTCTACCAGCCGATATCATGTGGAAGTCTCCAAGGGTCGAAATGTACAATGAAGGCGAGGCGGACGAGGCGCGGCAGTTAGAGCTCGATTGTGTGGACGAAGCTCGCTGCACCGCTCTTGTTCAATCAGCTCGGTACCTGCAGGGGATCCGGCGATACCACGATCGCAACGTCAGGGAGCGGTCATTCAGTGTTGGTGATTTGGTCTTGCGTCGTATTCAAGACGAATCTGGCCTACACAAGCTCAATTCAAGGTGGGAGGGCCCGTTCGTCGTCAAGCAGGTCACAAGGCCAGGGTCTTATCGACTACAATCCCCTGAGGGTTGCGAGGTCCCCAACTCCTAGAACGTTCAGAACCTGCGCAAGTTCTACCCTTAAGTCGGGCCCCGGTGATCGCTAAATCCCCGGGGGCTCAGAAGATCTTCTTTCCCAGAATCAATTTGGAGGCCATGAGCCACATGACTCGGGTTGTACATGTCTTCTTACTTACACGATGGCTAGTGTCACGTGCAAACACATATATATCAATCGACTTCATGTCGTGCATGACACGGGGGCTACGGCCACGGTCATCTCCCTTCGACTTCTGTTTCTGACGGAGCCCTCGGCTCCGGCTAACTCCTCGGCATATCGAGTTCCGCCGTGACCTTCGATGGTCGCACGCAACAGCAGTCGCATTTTTTCCAACGCAGTCGATCCGCTCGACTAGCTTAACAACAGCACGCTGGAAAGGCTCGCATAAAGAGCTATCTCGACTACATCCTGAGTAGCTGCACTCCGAACAGTTTTGTTTCTGCCAAAAAAAAGAATGGCAAACTCGCGGGGCACCGCCCGCACCTGCTCTTTGCAAGCTTGATCCGTCCGTTCGGGTCTTACCTAGCTTACGGAGCCCGCTCACAGCAGGAGCGACCTTCGACTACACTCTGAGTCGCCGCACTCGGGTAGTCCCCTTTCTGCCTACGAACGGCAATCCCGCGACGATGCTCGCGTTCTTTCCTAACAAGTTTAGACCCGCTCGATCGAGTTGTGGCTAATCTGTTAGACAAGTGACAGCTACCCGTCGGGTCGTTGCACCCAGGGAAGCGTCTACTACCCGGGCATTATAAGCTTGGACCCCCAGCTAAGGCGTACATACAAGCTGAGATATCACACGAAACATTTACATAAGGGAATAATCACTTGTTTCTCATACCCCTAATCCTGCAGTACACTATGTACAATCTGCTCTGCTACAGGTTGGGCCTCTCGCAGGTACTCCTCGAATTGCTCATCTGCGCAGTCCGCCGTCATCCCCTGTGCAAAAATCTCCAGCCGCGCAGTTGGCAAGAAGGACTTTACATACGCGAGGGCGTTGCTGACGCACGTGACCGGAGCTTCAGATAAGAACTTGAGCACCTTCTTCGGGGCTTCGTTGAGTCGCTCCAGTAGGGGTCGCGGGCTTGCTTTGCCTTCTTCAGGGGGATCCACCATGTCCACCAGCTCCTATGCGGCCCCCGGAGCTCCTCCAGCTCCTTGCGCAGCTGCTCGTCCTTCTCGCCCAGCGCTTTGATCTGCTGAAGGCACTCGATGAATTGCCGTTCGGTATCGCCAATCACCTTGTGCAGCCTTTCAACATCATCTGTACGGCGATACAGCACATTCTTCACGTCAGTAAGCAGCTCCTCTTTGTATTTTATTATTTTCCTAAGCTCTGCAACGAAGATGTTTCAGCAGCCACGGGAAAACACTAAGGAAAAGTACTCGAGGAAGCAGGGGCCTACCTTGGTGCGCCTTCTTCTTTTCCTTGAGCTGCTCCTGGTACTCTCCTTGTTGCTCCTTGAGCTGTTTTTGGAGCTCGGAGTTGGCTTCTGCGAGGTTTTTCAGGTCATTCTTGAGCAGCCGAGTCTCTCGAGTCCTTTCCTGCTTCAGTATATCAAGCTCTCGCTGCAGATAGCAATTCTTCGTCTTCTCCTCGGAGATGCGCTTATCCAGGGCAGCTAACTCTTTTGCATCACTCACAACCGTGCCAAGCTTCTCCGATTTCTTTTGGGATTTGGTGATTACATGCTGCGCAACAGGCGGAGATCGGGTCAAAAAGTCCATCAATATCCACAACCGGCACATCACTCAAAGTCTTACCATGGAGAAATCGTATAGTTCCTTGAAGGTGCTGTCTTCAAATTTTTGGCTGTCAGCAAGGCGTCGTCCACCAGGTCGCTGGGGATGACGTTCTTGTACCCCGGCCCGGCCCTCAGTACCTCACGAGGACCCCTCGAGGATCCCGCGATGTCTTCGGGCGGCGGTTGCTGGATACCTGCAAGAACACAATGTCGTCAGTATATGGTGCCCCAGACCCCGGTAGCTGGTCGCTGACAGATACGCGTGTACCTGCGTCATCGGTAGGAGCGGCATCAGGGGCTTCGACTTGTCCTCCGCCACCAGTCTCGGCTTCATCTCGTCGGAGCTTGGGAGGCGGTAAGTCGGGAAGCGTTGTATCCGTCTCAGAGGCCAGCTCCGCGGGCACTGGCTCTCTGGGCGCCGAGGGCTCGAAGGCCGCAGCAGCGGGGACCGGTTTCGTACCGGAGGGATCAGCCCGAGTTAACGGCTCCGGGGCTGCAGTAGCTGTGCCCGGTTGTAGTTGAAGCTGTACCGCACTCGCAGCCCTGATGAAGTCGAAGTCGTCGTTACACAAGCTGGCAAGAACCAAACCTTCAAGCGCCGGAGGAAAACTCACATTGTTGACTTCTTTTTGGCGGCCTTCTTCACCTGCAAGGCTCGTCGAGGAGCACCCGTTGCCGGCGGTGGGGCTTGGCCGGTCAAATGGGTGGTCCCCGCCACGGCAATAGTGACCGCAGTGATGGCGGATGGGCCTGTTTCCTCCCGTTCGGGCTCGGACCCGGGTGGCAGAGCAAGAAGACTACAAGTGAACAGTGTTAGTATTCACTATCATTGACACTTAGCAACTCGTCCTAACAGCAAAGTCAGTACCTGGCGGTTTCGACTTCTTGCGCCTTGCGCTTGCGCACCAGTCGTTGACCCTTAGGCACCAGTGGCAGCGCGTCGGTCAACTCCACGCTCTGCTCGGAGGAGTTGTCCCGGCGCGGCCCTCCTTCGGCTTCTTCTCTCGCCTGCGAGCCCACGCACTCGGTGGACTCGCTGCTGCCTTGAGCTGCAGCAAGTCGAGCTTTCTTGGCTGCAGCAGCAGCGGAGGGGAGGAGATGATCGGGGCGAGGGATGTCCGGTCGCGGCGGGTAGCTGCAATACAGCTCCGTGTGTCCCTGCAGAGGGTTCTCCAATTCAGCAACGGTGCGATAGCAGATATCTTCAGCGCAAAGAAGTCGAATACTTACCGGTCGGGGCGGATTTTGTGCGGAGAACAATGTGGGCACGTATGGCACGGCGCCCACGTCAAGTAGCACCCGTTGAACTCGCTGGAGCGCGACTTCATCTGGTAAATCCTCTGCGCACATGCGAGAAGAATCAGCGGGGCCGGCATACCCGAAGCCCAAACGATGGCGCTGCTGGATGGGTTGGATGCGGCGTTTGTAAAATGAAAACATGACGGAGGCGCCGGTCACTCCTTTCTTCTTCTGTGCCTCGATGGTGTGGCAGAACCAACCTGAATTACACTGGCTCAAGTACGCGAGTCCTCTCTTGAGGGCTACCTCGTGCTTCAAATGGTATAATCCTTTGGCCTGTCGGGTAACGTCCCGATAAACCACCGAACGCAGGATCCAACAAGGTACCTCACACGAAGGTGAGTCCAGAGATATAAATGCCAATACATTTTACACCACAGGCAGATATATTACAAAAATATACAAAGCATCATTAGCTCCCACTGAGGAGAGATTATTACAAAACAGGTTTAAGTTTCAAGTCAAGCAGCGGAGTTTGAAAAGTGTAGACAATGTACACGTCGTTATTACAGATATTATGCTAGCCCTGGCATAATATCACTCGGCGGGATCTGTGTTGGCGGGGACGGATCCACTCCACGGACCAACCATCAGGAAGAGGGTAGGGCCACGGTGTAATGAATGCTGGTTCATCAGGGGGATTACCTAAGGTAAATCAACAAAAGCAAGGCTGAGTATACTAATACTCAGCAAGGCTTACCCGTCTCATGGTATACTTAGCCATGTATCTAGACTTATGCAGGCTTTTCAGGTTTTGGGTAAAGTTTTCAGCTGAAAAGCAACAAATAGTAGATCCTTATTTTCAACTTTTAGCTTTCAGATTCTAGTTGATTAACCATTCTAGGTAAGCACATATAACTACTCAAACATGGTAGAATCATTAACCAAACATTATCTTTCATAATCACAAAGTTGCTCTTGTTACTCTGTGTGGTAAAGGGATCAAGCAGTCTCAACCATCGTGAGAAGCGGACGATTCCTGAATCGAATTCAAACCTTGCAAGGTAAACCTAACTCACACGCTTGGAACACCAAAGGGTCATTCCGAAGCAACTGTTTGCCTTTCATTCCCACTCGTGGATCAGAGCCACCACAAGCGACTGCAGGACCATACGCACTTCCAAAGTGCAGGACATACGTCTGTAGCGTGACTACAAAACCCGTACTCCTGGTTGCCCAGCAACACGTATTCCTACACGTCGAACAAAGTAACCAAAAGAAGCAAATACATGTGGTGGGGGGTATGTCCACTCCTCGGGCCGATTGGTTACTAGGCTTACCGCTTACCATATTTCATGGCATGTGGTTAGTACTTTCAAACGCTTAACCACCGCTACCACACACTGCGGCCTTATCAAGTTTCACAACACAGATGGGGTATCATCTCAACCATGATACCTCATAAAACTCCCGTCCGTCATCCTTATATTGATAACAAGAATGTAAACATTACAACTCCTATATCGCGCGAGTGACAGGAAATCACTCGACTTCTACCGGTCCTATAAGCAGAGCAGCTATTCGGACTCAAATTCTAGTGTTCAGTACATAGGTTCCTGGAATTATGCAACTAAGGTTTCCAAACAACTCCTAAGAACTTAATGCATAAAGATATAGATAAATAATATAATTTGCAGTGTAATTAAAGTAGGGGTTATGTCCGGGGCTTGCCTTCGCTGGTGGGGCTGGGGTTAGTCAAATTAATATCTTCTGAACCTTGGTTCAGGGCTTCAGAGAATTCCGCGACAAAGTTCCCGGGGTCTTCAGAACAACCTCCTTCTGGTTCCGGAATAAGCTCATAGTCACCGTCAGCGAGAGCGGTCGAGTCTATATGATATGCAAAGTTACAAGTTATAGAATGCATATACTTTTATGTTAATTCACAATAAAGTTGCAATCCAAATAAAAGAATATTACATTTTAACAAACAACCTAACTACCCTGCACTGGGCAGTCATTTATCGAGTACTAACTAAACTAATTAGTCACGTTAAGCAACAGGGTGGGTTTACCTAAACATCCAACTAACTACATTAGGTAGCATATCTGGTTACCATAAGCAACAACTAAACACACTTAGCAATCTCCATTTATTTATTAACTAAACATTGTAATTAACCTTAGGTTATTATTTAATTATGGTTAACTTTGGATTAATTAATAAGTAATACTTATGAAAATTATCCTAGGTGGGTTTAATTGACTCAACATTACCTAAATATTTTATACAATAGATAATTAGAACAATTCACTTAATTAAACAATATGTTTAACTTGAATAATTTTACAGAGCAAGATATTCAAAACAGGAGCTACAAAATTTACTGAATATAGATTGGTATTAGATCTGATTACTGTAGTTTTATTGGAATTTTATTCTAAAATGAACTAAGCCACAAAATTAAACAAGATCAAGATTGAAATTTCAAGATGCAATTATAACTAGAGTTTACACTAAAACTAGGGTTCAGAACTTGAGGACATCATAAACTACTCAAGACTAGTATTCCAGAAAAGTTTCATAATTTTTCATGCATAATAATTTTTATTTATGAATTACCTTTGAATTTAAGCTGAAATTTATAACTCAAGTTATATTAGGTTTCTGATTCTCAAATTTTTATGATGGATCATACTTATAAAGATCAAGTTATGGTAGAAATTTCATCCCTAGATATGCACAGATGCTTTTGAAATTAATTTGTGAAGCTTTCATGAACATATAACGAAGATAGCAAAACACTCTAGCTAGAGAGCTGATTTAAGCCTCAAAAATTTACGCAAGGCTACACAAATCATATGCAACATATGCTCGAAAAATCAACAGTAGCAAAGCTATGGATTACAAGATTTAATTAAAGTATCCTTTACTTGCATTTAAAATATGGAACAAACTATGCACTTTCATAGCATGGTTATGAAATAAAAGTTGTAGAATCATCACAAGGATTCTAACCTAACCAGTTTGGTATTTTTCTGATTTTTCTATGATTTTCTACACATTTCTGAAGTTCACAGCAGGAAATAAAGAAGACTTAAACAAGCTTTACAGAACAGCCCTAGATTTAGCACAAAACCCCCTGGAAAGAATGCAATCGATGCAATTGGGTCAATGACCATGGCCGGCGGTGGGAGCTCGGGTCCGGCCGAAATCCGGCGATAGGGCTCGCCGGCGGTGAGGGGCAAGGGGAGGGAGAGCACGAGGGAATCTCAGGCTACCCACTGGTAGTCTTGGAGGGCTTGAGGCGGCCGGAGGTGGGCTGTCCACGGGAGACCGAGCCGGCGGCCGGGGGGCGAGCGACGGCGGCGGCGCTCCGGCGTCCGAGCGGGGGAAAAGATTGGCCGGACAGCTGCGCGAGGATGCGGTGGAGCTAAAGGCGAGGTTAGGGCAGGTGGAGCAGCTGCGGAGGGATGGGGCGATGGTGAGCTCGAGCTCGCCGGCGTCGGGCGGCAATGGCGAGGTGTTCCGAGGCGTGGGAGTGGAGAAGGAGGAGAAGAATGCGACCAACAGCTCGGTGGGGTATTGTAGTGCTCAAGCGCGCACGAACACAGGGCTGGGCGCTCGATTTGGGGCTTGCCACGGCGGCGGCTCGGTGGCGGCCGAGCGGGGTGGCGTGCGCGTGGCGAGCGCAGGAGACGCCAAGGACAGAGGGGAGCAGAGGTGGGAGAGGCAGAGGGCGACGCGTAGGTGCTTGC
>NW_020356266.1:0-85432 GCF_002211085.1 Panicum hallii
AATGGCAAGCCCCGGTGCATAATCTAGCATTTCAAATTACTACATTATGCAATCTTATACTTTTATATTATATCTTGCATTAAGTCTAGGAGTTGAAATGGAACCCTAGATGCATGGATCCTAGGAACCTATGTATTGTGCCTGAATCCTTATCGAATAGATGCTCTGCTAATAGGACCGGTAGAAGTTGAGTGAGTTCCTGTCACTCACGCGATATAGGAGTTGAATGTTTAATATTCGGCAATCACTATAAGGATGATGGACGGGGTCATGTGCAATATCATGACTCGGAAGGTTACCTCGTCTGTGTTGCCTAAAAGTTGATAAGGTTGCAGTGTGTGGTAGTGGTGGCTAAGCGTTTGAAAGTACTAGCCACATGCCGTGAAATATGGTAAAGCGGTAAGCCTAGTAAACCGATTGGCCCGAGGAGTGGACATACCTCCCACCACTCGTATTTTGGTTTTTCTCACACACCGACATGCGGGAGTATGTTCTGCACAGCGGATAGGAGTACGTCATGTAGTCGCGCTACAGACGTATGTCCTGCCCAATTGGTGTGCGTACGGTCCTACAGCGCTTGTGGTGGCCCTGTTCCACGAGTCAGAATGAAAGGCAAACGGTTGCTTCAGAACTATCGTTGGATGTTCCAAGTGTGTGAGTTAGGTTTGCCTTGCAAGGTTATAAAAATTCGATTCAGAATCGTCCATTTCTCGCGGAGATTGAGACTGCTTATTCCTTCTGCCACATAGAGTAATAAGAGCAGCTTGATGGTTATCAAAGATGATGTTGTTGAGAAAGTTCTACCATGTTTGAGTAGCTATAGTTGCTTACTTAGAATGAATATTCAACTAGAACCTGAAAGCTAAAATTTGAAATTAAGGATCTACTCTTTGTTGCTTTTCAGCTGAAATTAAACTCAGAACCATTATAAGCTTTCATAAGTCTAGTTACATGGCTAAAATATACCATGAAATGGGTAAGCCTTACTGAGTATTAGTATACTCAGCCTTGCCTTGTAACTTGTTTTCAGGTATTTCCCCTGAGGACTCCACTTTGCTTATGCTATGGCCCTTTGCTCTCCCCGATGGTTGGTCCGTGGAGTGGGATCCATCCCCAAACAACACAGGTCCTTCGAGTGATGTTGAGCATGGGCTTAGCTCAAACATCCGTTGTGCAACGTCTGTAGAATCACATTTATTTTTCCGCTGCAGATACTATGACTTTGGAAAAGTCTTGTATAAATTCAAACTAGTTAGGTTTTTATACTATGATTGTATACCATGTAATATTATATCTGTGATGTAAAAATGGTCGCATTTGTATCTCTAGACTCGCCTTCGTGCGAGGTACCTTGTTTGATCCTGCATTTGGTGGTTTATCGGGACGTTACTCGACAGGCCAAGGGGTTACACCGTTTGAAGCACGTTGGAGCTCTTGAGAGAGGACTTGCGTACTTGAGCCGGTGTAATTCAGGTTGGTTCTGCCCACGGTCCTCTAACATTGTTGCCCCCCGAGCCCAAACTAAGGTGAGGAAGATGATTGTTAGGAAAATTCAGAAGGAAGCTGGGGCCATCTTCCACCACTCAAGAAGCTCCGATCGCCAGTTAGGTTTAGATCGCCCCTCTTATAATTAATCCTCTGAAGATGTATATTTTGACTTGATTGCTCTTTCCTTTTCTTGCAGGCTGATGTCGTAGATATTTCTAGTGGGAAGAGCCCACATGCCAAGAAGACCCAACTCTGGAGGCCCCCTTAGTCAACCTTCAGGATCCCATCCTGAAGACTCTAGAGAACCCCACAACGCCAGTTGACGCTTCGGTCGGCTTTCAGGGTCTGCAGGAGCTGATCGTCGCCGCATCGGATATTGGTCCTTCTCTGCAGGAGACGATTGTCACCTCGTCGGCTATCAGTCCTCCTCCAGAAGGGGCGCGCCTACAAGAGCCGATCGTTGCTTCATCAGCTATCACAACTCCTCCAGAAAGGGTGCGTCCTCAGGAGCCAATCATCACTTCCTCGGCTATCATTGCTCCTCCTCCAGAACAGGTATGTTTTATCACCGAGTCATTTGCATCTTCTTTCCCCTGTGCTGCACTAATCTTATGTCTTCTTTCAGGGTCTGAACCTCTCGGAGTTACTTTCATTCGACCCTGCATCCATCAGCTTGGCCATACTAGAAGTCAATGATCATCAGCAAGATTCGACTGGCGTCGCCAGCCAACTTCTATGCATGAAGGGCCTTTTGTCAGCTCCGATTGACGCCTTGGTCCAGGATTCTGATGCAGTGAGGCAGATTCTTAAGGAGATCAAGTCTCAACTTCCGAAAGTTCTTCAGATCAAGCTCTGGCCAATCGGGCACCTCCCTTCCTTTCGGGCCAGGGTGGAACAGGCTCAGCATAGGATTGAAGCTTGTCGCTCCCAAGCCCCCTTGAAGGCCAACATTACCGAGAGGTGCCGATTGCTTAACAAGTAGAAGGTGACTCTGGACGCCAAGGCTGATATGTCTGTTCACTCTCAAAAGGCTTCAACTTCTGGAGAAGGAATTAGAGGACCTCAAGGCTAAGGTCCGGGCAACCGAGCAACGCATCCAGGAAGAGAAGAACCTTATTGCCAGCTCCGAACGAGAAGCAGAAGACTTGACTGCCCAACTGAAGATAGAACTCAAAAAGCTGAGCGCTTTGAGTAGGCAGGTGGTGTCGGGAGAGGACAAGGACAATGAAGCAGTGATTGCTGAAGCTGATCATGTCCGTCTTGAGGCCATTGCCGCCATCGACGAGTTCCTTCAGTAGACTTCCTTGTAGTCATCCCTTGTAAGATAAACTTGCATGTATCTGTATTAAGCTTCTAAAGTCGATGGTTATACATCGGCTGTTTGACCAACTCAATGCGTTGGGTACAAAGTACTTCTCCTCCTTTTTTATATATATGTGGGCCGACTGCACGTATCAGCCTTCTTTCCTTGTGCCCAGCTGGATGTGTAACATCGGCTTTCACCTGTACGAGTCATCAGGTCCTGTCGGCTCATATCCTAATGCGTAGCATCGGCTTTCTCTTGTACGGGCCAGCTGATCGTATCGGTTTATAGCCTGATGTGTAGCATTGGCTTTATTGCTCATCATCCCACATACTTGGGAAGTACTTCTTAAGATGTTGACCGTTGACCTCCACCGGGAACTTGATGCCATCTAACTCCTCAAGCATATATGCATTCCCAGATAGGACTTGGTCAACCCTATAAGGCCAGTGCTAGTTTGGAGACTATTTGCCATACGCTGCATCTTTAGTCCCCAATGGTAGCACCGCTTCCCAAACCAGATCTCCAACTTGGAATTCTTTTGGCTTGACTTTCTTATTGTACGCACGGGCTACTTTGGCCTTATTTTCTTTGATCTTCTCAAGTGACCAAAGTCTGAGCTCCGTGAGGTCCTCAACATTATCGTTCATCAGAGTAGCATACAACCTCCTATCCATACACTAGGTGATAAGGAGAAGTTTTTGTTGCTCTATGGCATAAAATACGGTATGCCCACAATGCCTCTGATAAGACCTCATGCCAACGCCTAGGATGTTCATCGATCTTTCTCTTGATCAACTTGATAAGGCTCTGATTGTATGCTGTAGCTTGTCCATTTGCTTGGGCATAATATGGAGATGACCTAATCAGCTTGATGCCCATGTCAGTAGCAAACTTCTTGAATGACATGTTCTTTGACAAAATTAATGACATCCGTGGATGCTACCGACTTCATGGGAACTGCCTCCACCCACTTGGTAAAGTAATCTGTGATGGCCAAAATAAATTGGTGGTCTTTGCTGGAAGGAGGATTAATTTTGCCGATCATGTCCATGCCCCAGCCTCTGAACGGCCACGGTTTGACAATAAGATTCATTACTGACACTGGTACCATCTCAATCTTTCCGAACCTCTGACATGCCTAACATCCTTTATAATATTTGAAGCAATCTTCAAGCATGGTGGGCCAGTAATACCCCGATCGCCTAATTAGCCACTTCATCTTATGAGCCGATTGGTGAGTCCCACAGGTGCCTTCGTGGATTCGTGTAAGAGCCGATTGGATTCAATCGGCCCCAAGCACTTGAGCAGCAAACCTTCTAAAGTCCTGTAGAACATGTCATCTCCTATCAGGACGTACCTCATGGCCTTGTAAGATATCCTCTTGGGTGCCCCCCGAGCTGAATCTTTCAAGTAATTGAAGATATCGGCTCTCCAATCAATTTGGTCCAGTAGGTGTACCTGAAGATCGGCTCTGTCCACCATAGCCTTGTATCCCGATGCCATCTGTGTCAAATCATTGGCCTCTAAATTTTGTGTCCTAGGTATCCAATAGAAATTTATGTACCTAAATTGGACCATCAGCTCTTGACATTGTACGCATAACGGGAAGAGCAACTCACTCTCACACCTGTACTCCTCTGTGAGCTGAGAAATCACCAACTTTGAATCCCCAAAAATTTCCACTGCTTCAGCTCCAGCCTCAAGAAGCAACTCCATACCCTTATGCACTGCTTCATATTCCACCAGACTTGTGGCAGAACCGCCTAAATTATTCCGGCTCGAGTGCGCTAATCATCGCTACAGCCGATATTAACTCAACGCACTTCAAAGGGAACAACTCATTGGTCTGTCGGGTCTCCGCCCGATACAACCACGGTTCAATAGGATCGAAGCAGGTTTACCTCGCACGAAGGCGAGTTTACAATCACAACACAGCTCATTAACTTTTAATTTACAGAAACGGAAACATTATTACAAACCTTTTTCAAACTTAATATAAACTTATACAAACAGTGTTTAACACGACAAGCTACACAGCTTGTCCAAGTTCACAGCGAAGGAACATAAAACACGCGACTACGCACGTCGTGAAGGTTGACACCATACTCAGCCCAAAGCTTGGTGTCACTTAGGAGGGTCAATGCCAGCCAGGGACGGATCCCACTCCACGGACCAGCCAAACGGAACAGAAGTTGGCCATGCAGGGCTATCCGTGGGGTTCTCGAAGGTCATTCCTGAAAGATAGACTAGCAAGACTGAGTATATTAATACTCAGCAAGACTTACCCGCTTCGTGGTATACTTAGCCAGGTAACTAGACTCATGAAGGCATTGAAAAGTTTCTGGGTTTAATTTCAGCTGAAAAGCAACAAAGAGTATGATCTACTTTCAAATTTTAGCTTTCAAATTCTACTTGATTAGCCATTCTAGGTAAGCACCTACACTAGACAAGCAAGGTAGAGATTAACATTCATCAAGATTATTCCATCAATAGTTATACTTCTTACTCTATGTGGCAGAAGGAATAAGCAGTCTCAATCTCTGTGAGAAACGGACGATTCTGAATCGAATTTCCAAACCTTGCAAGGCAAACCTAACTCACACGCTTGGAATATCCACCGATAATTCCGAAGCAACAGTTTGCCTTTCATTCCGACTCATGGAACAGGGCCACCACAAGCGACTGTAGGACCGTACGCACACCAATTGTGCAGGACATACGTCTATAGCGCGACTACATGACCGTACTCCTGTCCGCTGCGCGGAACGTACTCCCGCACGTCGGTGCGTGAGAAAAACCAAATTACGAGTGGTGGGAGGTATGTCCACTCCTCGGGCCGATTGGTTACTAGGCTTACCGCTTTACCATATTTTCGCGGCATGTGCCTAGTACTTTCAAACGCTTAGCCACCACTACCACACACTGCGACCTTATCAACTTTTATCAACATAGACGGGGTAACCTTCCGAGTCATGTTACCACACATGACCCCGTCCATCATCCTCATAGTGATTGCAGAATAGTAAACATTCAACTCCTATATCGCGCGAGTGACAGGAAATCACTCGACTTCTGTCGTCCTATTAGCGGAGCATCTATGTGATAAGGACTTGGGTACAATACATTGGATTCCTAGGATTTATGCATCTAGGGTTTCATTTCAACTCCTAGACGTAATGCAAGATATATAATATATAAGTAAAATTGTAATAAATTGAAATACTGCGGTATGCATCGGGGCTTGCCTTCTTGAGTGGGGTTGGGGTCAGGAGTGTCAAAGACTTCCGAACTTTGGTTCGGGGCTTCAGTTAATATCTCGGCGACGTTCGCAGGATCTTCAGAAAATCCAAGCTCGGTTCCTGAACCAGTTCGTAGATTCCGTCATCGAGTGTTGCTGACTCTACATGATATGCAATGATTTAAGTGAAATGGTGCTTGAGTTAAAGATTTTATTTCACGATAAAGTTGCAATCCAACAAATTAATTAATATAGACTCATGAAGCAGGGGGGTTTGGATTCCAAGTTATTAGTTATACTTAAGTCATAAAATTACTTTGAAGTAATTGGACAATTTTGATTTTTATTTTTAAAACCATAAAGGTTCTGACCATGGATTTTTGTGGTTAAGTTTATTTTCAATAAATAAGCATATGGTGCATTTTTCATAATTTTCTGGAAATAGAAACTAAAATATTTGAATTTGAATTCAAACTTTAAGTTTAAATTCAAATCCCAAGCAATCAAAATTATAAACTCTTGAAAATTTAATTATGAACTAATTATCAATATATTAGGCTATGGTAAAAGGATCTAGACAAAAGAGCCTTAGGAATATGTTTACCTAAATTTAAACCTTTTCTAATTTGATTTGTAAAAGGTTAAAGGAACTTAAACTACAAAGCTATGCTAAGCATGAAATTTTTATACTGGCTTACCCATGACCTAAAGAAGTTACATACCAAAGATCATAAGAAGCTAAGCTTGTATGCAAGAGTTATGCATAAAATACCTCTTTTACTTAGGTTTAAAATAGATTCAAAAGTATTTAGTTTCAAACTAAACTTCATTAACAAAAGTTGTAGATCCTGAATTCTAGTTTTTAACAAAACTAGTTTGGCAATTTTTGGATTTTTCTACAATTTTCTATGGATTTTACAAGCTGATAGCTAACACTAGCTAGGGTTCTTACAGAGAGGCCCTCGGTTTCTTGCATAGGAAACCCTAGAACAGCACATTTAATTACACATGGGTCCTCGACAGCTCTCGATGGTGGCCGGCGGTTGTGTCCGACGTGTTCTCGCCGGCGGCGAGGGTTTGGCCGGGGTAGAACTAGTCCTACACAACCTACATGATCTACTGTGCTCACGGGTGGGTGATGTGCACCAGGACAAGTGACGGAGCATGGTCGGCGATGATGGATGGCGGCGGCCCTGACGGTGCAGCAGTGTTCCCGGTGAGGGGCCGGCGAACAAGGGTGAACAAGGCGCGCAGGAGCATCACGGGAGTGTGGGGATGCGTTTCCCGTACCCAATTTGGTCGGAGACGGGGCGGAGGGTAGTCGTCGACGGTGGGCGGCTCGGGTTCTTACCGGCGGCGATGGCGGCGCGGTGTTCTGCAAGCTGGGATGTCGGAGGGTGGTGGGGAAGTAGTCGAGGGGCTTCTACAGATTGGTGTGGTGCTATTGGTGCCTTTGGCGGGGTGAGACAGCTCTGTATCGGCGGGTCGACAGGAGGCCGAGCGGTGGCGGAGCTGGGAGCTCACCGGCGCTGTGGGGGATGATGGTCGGGCGTGGCGAAATGAAATTGGAGGGGCTTGGGAGCACCAGTGAGTCACTACGGTGCTCTAGCAGCGCTGGATTGGGGTTCAGAGGCAGCGAGGACGGTTGACGACGGTGGGCAGTGGTGGCGGCGGAGGTCCGGTGAGGGATCGAGCTCGGGGAAGAGGAAATGCTGTGGACTGGGGGTTCTCGGGTGAGTAAGGAAGGTCGCAGAGCAACAGCTGAGCATGCCTTAAGGCCAGGAGGGGTGTTGCACGTGCGAGCAGGAGCTGGCGATGCCGGCAGCATGCGTGGCGGCACGGGCAGCGGCGGTGCGACGTGGGGGGAGCAGAAGCGGGCTAGCGCGGGGTTGGGAAGGCGGCGGCGAGGCAGGGGAGAGCACGTGGACTGGTGCAGAGCGGCGCTGGGCGGCGAGGGCGCTGCACATGGCCGACAGAGCAGCGACAGCGCGCGGGCAGAGAAACAGAGGAGGTCGGGCTGGAGGAGGAAGACAAGGACCAGTCTGCGATTCTCCAAAAATACAAGGACCTCACTATAATGTCTAAGTAACTTTCAAACTAGAGCTCAAATGAAGATAGGCCCAAAAGCAAAAGTGTAGGGTTTTCAAAATCTTCAACTTTGCTTTAAGGTTCATTGGTAGAAGAGCAACAGATTTGAAACTACTATGAAACTTAGCAAAGTCTATAAACTTTATTTAAATCCTATTTAAAAACTACACTACATTTATATGCTAGGTGTAGTTTCACCTATATTTATGATTTAAATGCAAGTTTTTAACTTTTGCAAAACAACCCTCATACATTTAAATTTTACCTTCCATACTTACCCATTTAACACTAAAGGACCTTTATTAATTTATAATTATATAAACAATCCTTTTTCCTTATCATTTAATTTTTCTAAACACACTTTCACCACATTTTGCACACAATTTCAACTAAAATCTAGTATGTAACAATACTAAGTACCTGAGTGTCACAAGACTATTGGTGCAAGTAGTAGGTAATCTGATTGAAAAAGAATACATTGCCCCCCAAGGCGACACAAGCACAATACCTATGCCACATCCATCTCCACAAGCCGATCCGTCGAAGTACATGGCCAATGCGCGTACGGAGAGTGCTGCTATGTCAGTATTGATCCTTTCTGCGATGAGAACCGCTAGCGCTTGCCCTTTGACTACCTTCACGGGTTGGTATTGGATATCGAACTCTGACAATGCAAACATCCACTTTCCAAGTTGGCCTTTCAACACAGGAGCCGATAGCATGTGCTTGATAACATCGATTTGCAGATGACAATTGTCTCGGCTGATAGCAAGATATGACGAAGCTTTGTGCATGTAAAGAACAGACAAAGACATAACTTTTCAATGTCAGGGTACCTTGTCTCCGCATCTAGCATTCTTCTGCTGAGGTAGAACACAACCCTTTCTTTGCCGTCATGCACTTGTATTACTACTGAAGCGATGGAGGTGTCACCTACTGATAAGTACACGTAGAATGGCCTATCCTGTTGGGGTGGAACTAACACGGGTGGTTTTGACAGATACTCCTTGATCTCTTCAAATGCCCATTGTTGCTCTGCCCCCCAGTGAAACTCATCATTGCTTTAATTTCACCAACTCCATAAAAGGCTCAATCCGCCCGAGAGATTGGAAATAAACCTTTGAACAAAGTTGATCTTACCAATGAGTTGCTGGAGCTCCTCTTTGTAGTAGGTGGCACCATTATTTTACAGTTTCTACTCTTTAGGCCGATCTCGATCCTCTTTCATGAACCAAGAAACCCAGGAATTGACCGGCCGATTCGCCGAAAGCGCATTCTTCGGATTCATCTAAGCCCAACCTTGGTTCATTCCAGAACTTGCAGTACATCCCTAAGTGCCCTTCAACCGATGAAGATTTACCACACATGGTCAATATAATCTCACCAACTTGCCGATCAGATCGTGAAAGATGTAATTCATGGCACGTGGATACGTGCGCCGGCATTCTTCAACCCGAAGGTCATGACCACATACTCTAGACGCGTCTTGTGTATATCCTCCGGAGCCATGAAGATCTGGTTATAGCTGGCGTTGCCATCCATAAACTCAAAATCTTGTGACCAGCAGCCGCGTTGATCAATGTCTCCACGACAGGCATCGGGTATTCGCCTTCGCTGTAGCCTGTGAGGTCTCTGAAGTCCACACAGACTTGCCATCGCCATCTTTCTTTTGCACAGGTACAACACTTGAAATCCACTCGCAAACCTGCACGGCTTGATGAATCCTGCTTCTAGCATTTTCTCCACCTCTTTCGTTGACTTCTTCCAGAACTTCAGCCTTCATTTTTCGCTCGCTGCTGAAATGGCCAAAATCCCTTCTTGAGAGGGAGCCGATGCTCGAAGATGCTCCTGTCCAACCCAACCATCTCCGTAATCCCAAGCGAAAAATCTGCATACTCCTTCAGCAAAGCTATCATCAGCTCTCGTAGACACGGGCTTAACTTTTTGCTGATGAATGTTGGTCGTGGCTTATCCCCAGGACCAATGTCAACCTCTTCGAGCTCGTCAGCAGATGTAAACCCGTACCCTAAGTTTCCATCATCTATCAAGTCAACGCTGCAAATGGACAAAGAATGTGACAAAAAGAGTTTTGGCCGATTGTTAAGATCGGCCACCTTATGATCTTGATTAATCCTTGAAACTTGACAATTGATGTATGGCCGGCTGCTAGAGCGGCCTCCTTGTAATGCCACAATTATGCAATACACTTGTCATCAGGAGTTTACATTTTATTTTTTGGGTCGATCATTGGGATCGGCCTTGCCAAGTGCATCAAATAGCTCGCCCTTGATGTATAGTCTACTCTGTAAGGCCAGTGGATAAGACCAGCCTCACCCCGTTTTTTGTAGCTTCCACGCGATCACAGCCTTCCAAACTGATCGTGAAATCAGCTCTTGATCTTCTGTGTCCCAATGCTCATGGCGACATGTGAAATCTCGATCGAATCATCCGCGAACCACCTCTACTTCGTCTCCATCCCACTGAATCAGACATTGGTGCATCATGAAAGGATGCAGCAGTTGCATGAATCCAATCCATCCCAAGTAGGACGTGTAAGTACTCTTGCTGTTGATGATGAAGAAAGAGGTGGGACAGTCTTGCTTTCCACGGCCAAATCCACATTAAGGACACCTTGTGCCTCTGATGTTTGGCCATTGAAGTTGCTCAACGTGACATTGGTCTTGATTAAATCTCTAGTAGAATGCCCCAACCGACGCAGCACTGAGTATGGCATTATGTTGACCACTGCACCGGTATCAACCAACATTTTGGTTACAGGCTGGCCGTTGATGTAACCCTTGAGGTATAGAGCCTTTAAATGCTTATAATTCTTTCCTCGGGGCTTCTCGAATATGACTGGCCGTGGCCCCAAGTCAAGCTGGGCTACTGGTAACTCTTCACGGCTTTGGGCGTAGAACTCCGCAGGGAGTACAAACACCATATGCGCGTCAGCCGATGTCTTCGCATTAGCTCTTGTTGGCTTAGGACGCCACTCTTTCTTAGGAGGGCACGATTCCTTTTTCTAGGTGTGGTGAACTTTATCCGCCAGATCCGGGCGCGCCTTTCTTAGCATCTTCACATATTTGGCATCGGCTTCCTCCAAACTGCGCAGCCGCTGTACCCTGCGCTTCTGGGAACAATTAAGTCCATTAGGGCACCAGCGCGGCCGGTGATATTTGTCCTCTTCTTCTTGAAATTCCCCTTTTCTATGCTATGGCTCGGCTTGCTCATGTTGGGGCAGCATAGGTCCCAAGCGCCAAAACACCGAGATCCCTTCTTCATCACACTTTCGACATCTGCACTCCGGGCAATCATTGACAGAAGGCAATCGGCTCATACCGGAGTCCCAGCAAAACTTGAAGAATAGGCATGCGACGCCCTAGGTGTCTGAATGTAGCAAACAGAGGCAGCATTTGTAATGTATGTATTGAATTATGAGAATTTGATTGAAATGTGTGAGAATAAGGGTTTATGTGTAATTTCTCAAAAATACAAGTCCTTTTGTGCAAAGGTTTTGAATTACAAATGTAACTTTCATTTCTACTAGGGGTCATAGTGTAAGAATGTTAGTCATCATTACTTGGCATAAAAACTTGTATTCAGGTCCAAAATCTAATGAAATTTGCCTTCAATAGGACAAAAACTTGGTAATTTTGAATTTAGCCCAAGAGTTCAAAAATAAAACCTTATTCTTTGAGTTTTTGAACTTGAACCTTAAAGCAAAGTTGTAGTTTTTAAGAAGTTCTACAACTTTTATTTTGACTATTTTCTCATTTAAGCTTTAGAATAGTGGGACATTTTGTTTCACAGTGAAGTCCCTGTAGTTCCTGTAATTGCAGATAGGACCCTAGGATCCCCCTCCTCTTTCTTCCTCCTCTGTTTCCTCTGCCGCCGCAGCAGCGCTGCCGCTGGCTGCTATTGCCATGCCGCCCGAGGCCAGCTCCTGCTTCAGCGCCGCTCCACGCGTCGTCAGGGAGCTCGGCCACTGCCTCAGCGCCTCCCCGCTGTCTTCTCCCGCGCGCGCCACGCCGCTCCGCTGCTACCTGAAGCCCACTTTGCACCACCGGTTGACAGTAGCTGCTCCGGCTTGCCGTGCCTCTTCTTAGCCCCGCTGCACGTCTAGGAGCCCCCTTCGACTACTTTTATCCGCTCGCGCGGCCATATTTTGCTCCTTTGGCTTCTCCTCCGCTCGACACCCCGCCGGACCACTGCCGCGCTCTCTGCTTGCCATCGACCGCCGTGCCGTGCACCTTGCCGTTGAGCATTGCCTATTTAATCTTGAAGCAAGATTGCTGCGGCCCTCTTTCGCCGCCCACTCACTCTCTTCTTCTTTTCCTAGACACAACGCTGCCGCCGCCGTCGAGCTCCATTGCCGCCGCTCTAGGCCGCCGTGGACAGCTCGCCCCGCCCCTTCTCGAGCCACAACAGCACTCTAGCAGCTTTGCCTTGATCTCATGAAGCTCACCAGCCCCTCCATCATTGCCCTTGAGCACCGCATACACCTCGCCATCGAGATCCCTCTCGCCGCCATCCTGGGTCGCCGTGGGGGCCTGCCCTTCCAGCCGTCCTAGCCCCCGCCAAGTAGCTCGGGTGAACCCCCTCGAGCCCCTGAAGCATCTCCCCCACCTCCGATCCACAGCTGGTGAGCAACCCCACCGGAACGCCGCCGTTCCCCTCCCTGCCCCTTCTCTACTCCGGCCAAGGACCCAATTGCTGTGATTTCAATCTTATTAGGGTCTTCTTTGTAAGAAAATAGGGGTATCTCGAGGATGCATAATTATGTTAGATCCTGTCCATGAAAAATTATGAAAAATATTTTTGAATGATGTTGCTGAGTTTCTTAACATGCCATAAAATTTCAGCACCTAAAATTATATGGAACTCTAGATATAAATAGATCTTGAAGTAATAGTGTTGATATTGTTTATTTTTGTAGCACTGTTCCTGTAGAGATAAAATTCTGATAAATTTACAGAAGCTTTATTCATGCTTCACCAATACTCAATTAAATTTATACCTCCAGTACTACAGTGGTTTGATCTATGGAAATAAAACATGTTTCTAGGTGCTAATTAATTGAAATATTTCTTCTCATTAATGTACTACATAAAATATTCTGAAAATTTTAGGATGAGATTATTTCAATTAGGTCTGTTTATACTAATTTTTGTAGTATTAGTAATCACTCCTAACTTAGAATATTTAATAATGTTTAATGGAGTTAGTTTGGTAAATTAGGATCACCCCGTGCTATTTAATGTAATTAGTTTGGTTGCTTAGAGTAACTAAACATGTTACTTAATGCAATTAGGTAGTTTAGTTTATACTCGATAAATGATTGCCCGGTAGGGAAGTAGATGATAGATTTGCTAAATAGAATATTTGTTTATTGGATTGCAACTTTATCATGAAATGAAATGAAAGTGTATGCATTCCCTAAATGTAATGTTTGCATATCATGTAGACTCGACAACTCTCGCTGATGGAAATTATCAGCTAATCCCGGAACCAGAAGAAGAAATTTCTAAAGACCCCGGGAACATCACCGGAGATTTTAACTGAAGCACCGAACCCCGGTTCGAAAAGTTTTAGTGTTGACATCTCTAACCTCAGCCCCGCCAGCGAAGGCAAGCCCCGACATACACCCTATTTTCATACACTGCAATTTAAATATTAATTTATTGTATTGATGCATCTAAGTTCTTAGAAGTTGTATGGAAACCCTAGTTGCACATTCCTAGAATCCTATGTACTGTATATTAGAACTTGAGTCCCAATAGCTGCTATGCTAATAAGACCGGTAGAAGTCGAGTGATTGCCTATCACTCGCGAGCTTTATACCGGTCACCGATCTGCCCGAGGAGTGGACATATCCCCCACCACTCGTAATTTGGTTTTTCGCACACACACCGACGTGCGAGAGTATGTTCCGCACAGCGGACAGGAGTACGGTCATGTAGTCGCGCTACAGGCGTACGTCCTGCACATTGGATGTGCGTATGGTCCTACAGTCGCTTGTGGTGGCATTGATCCACGAGTCGGAATGAAAGGCAAACGGTTGCTTCGGAACTATCATTGGATGTTCCAAGAGTGTGAGTTAGATTACCCTTGCAAGGTTTGAAAATTCAATCCTGAATCGTCCGTTTCTCACGGAGATCGAGACTGCTTGATCCCTTTGCCACATAGAGTAATAAGAGCAACCTTATGATTATCAAAATGATGTTTATTTAAAAGTTTCCACCATGCTTGAGTAGTTATAATTGCTTACATAGAATGGATAATCAACTAGAATCTGAAAGCTAAAATTTGAAAATTAAGGACCTACTCTTTGGTGCTTTTCAGCAAAAGACAAACCTAGGACTATTCTGAAAGCCTTCATAGTCTAGCTACATGGCTACGTATACCATGAAATGGGTAAGCCTTGCTGAGTATTAGAATACCCAGTCTTGCAAATTTAACTATATTTCAGGTAATCCCCCTGAGGACTCTGCTCTGCTTGTGTCACACCCGGTTTTAAAGGACAAAACCGAATGCATAACTATATGTATGCTAGGATCAAGTTCCATACATATAGTGACTTCATCAGTGAATTATCAGCAACAGCATCACGAAAAGAGAATTAAAAGACTATAAAGATTATCAGAGTTATACAGCTTATCCTGGAAATGAAGATTCCAAACTTCACAGGCAATCGACCGGGGGTTGCGCAGGCCTAGAACTCAGCATCATCTTCAAAAGACTTCACATCACTTTCTCCTCTGAGCAGCAATTATAACAAGCATGAGTACACTTATGGTTGGTACTCAGCAAGTGTTGGAAATTATATGACATGAAGGCCAAAACCAAGAAAAGGCTGACTGGCTTACTGCGATAAGCAATTTTAGTTGGTCAAGTTTTATTAGCACCTGATTACTAAGGTATAAGTTCATACCAAAACCCACATTAAAAGAGATAGAAGAGATATAGCATAAGCATAAACACAACCATAAACATGGTCCACGATAACCATAACCATAGCCATGGTCCATGATTTAATTCATCTTCGAGTTCAATTATCATGTGACGGTCCAAGCCGCTCTTAACCGTGAGCATGGCTGATATATCAGTTTTCACTCTGCAGAGGCTGTACACTTTACCCACAATTCATGTCTCCCGATTTGCCCGAGGTAGCTAGCCTCTTAAACACTTTCGAGGTGAGTGGCAAGGGATTCACTACGAGGCCTTTACAAAGATTCCCTAACTTATGACAATCCGCTGAGGTTTCAAGCCAAAGTGGTCATAACTCTCCCTAATGAGGCAGACGCCTTACCCAGGACCATATCATACCCTCAAGAGGACCGAGCTATACCCCGATGATGCAACCCCTCTTGCCCTTTCGGTAAGATTATCCTAAGCTAGAGTCTCTAATTAATTAGCCAAGACCAGAACCATATAGTATTGTGGTTGCACTATTTTCCTGGGTGGTTCTCCATGTTCCGATTAAACATATAATCTTGTAATTAACAACACAAAGAGCATGAACATGGATAGAACAGGTGTAACATCATCATTATCATCATCATGGTTATATATTATTCCCGAACCGGAACCAGTTATAGCAACTAAGCAATAGCTACCCAACGTAAAGATAAAACCCAGGTTGACAAGGAATGATCATAAAGACGAGGCATATCCTTAATTAGGATCCATCAATATTAGGACACATGCATGCATATAAAGAAAAATTTATATTTGTTGTGATTATTAGGATAAAAGAATGATCAAGGAAACACTTGCCTTTCTTCTAGAGAATAGCTGCTCAGAGTCTTGAATTCTTGTTCTTGAAACTCTAAATCTTCAAAGCTCTTGGATCGCGCTTCTTCTAACGTCACACAAGCATCGGGCCGAAATCATACAAGCAAGCAAACAAACAAGAACAACTAAGAATGGGTACACCAAACAAAAATAAAGCTTTAAAAGAGCATACAAAAGGATAGGGCTCATTGCTACGGTCAAAAGAGCGCAAGAAACATGGAAAACGGAGCTAGGGTTGCAAAGATGCAGCTATCGGAAGATTTATATTATAAAAGAAATAAAAGAACTATAGGCTTTCATTTATTTAATCCAAAAAACTAATATAAAAGATATTCAAAAGAGAATATCTCTAATTATAATTAACTTATATTATATTTGCATTTATAAAGACGAGATAGAACTTAGTCAATTTTTATGATTCGAAACTTGTGAGAACATCTAAATTCATAACTTTATGATTCGACTTGAACTAAACAAATTAAATTACAAACACATTTCAGTTGATATTAATCAAGTTAACAATAATTATGAAAACTGGAATAAAGACTTAATTGGATTTTATTTTGGAAAACTAGATGAGAGAATATTATTCAAATTAAATTGATATCTAATTTTAAAAATAGGAACTAATGTAAAACAACACTATTAAATGATAGCTTAGGGTTTTAGAAGACTAACGCAAAAAGAACGCATCAAAACGGATCTAAAACGCGGGAACTACGCATAAAACAAGGCTGCAAGGACCTATACGCAATTAACTATAGACTTCAAGGGTTAGCTGAAAGAAAATACAAGACACAGAAAATAGTGCTTGCAAAATAGGAAAAGATTAGGGTTAGATCTAAAAAATTCCATGGTGGGGCTTGATTGAGAAGATGTAATAGATCTAGGGGGTTTTCTGCAAATTTTACAAGACACAAGAAAGAACAGGAAAATTACATCTTTCTCCGGGGACTGGATTGCAAGATCTCAAGTTCCTCCATGGCTGCTGCACGGGAGCTTGCTGTCGGCCAAAATTGGAGCGATTTAGACCATGGGAGAGCACGGGAAGTGGGGGAAAAGAAAGAGGAGAGGGAGGGGGTTCGATTCCATGCCTTACCTGCAGCGGAGATGCACCGAGGCGATCGAATTTCCCGAGAGAAAACAGCAATGTCGGGTCTATTCTGTGCGGTTTCTGTTCCTGCTCGTGGCAGCACCTGGGCGTCAGGGGGCGGGGCAAGGGCGGCGCACAGGGAAAGGCAGGGCGCTCAGGTGACGCACACAGGCACAGGAGCACGCAGGAGAGGGAGGGGTGGCGCTGGGCGGGTCTGGGCGCATGAGATGCAGAAAGACGGCATCCTGGTGGTGGCCTGCTCTGGTGGCGGCGGTAATGCAGCTGAAGGAGGGCAATGCAGGGGGGCACGGCGTCCTGGTGGTGCGCGCAGGTGCAGGAGCGGCTTGCAGGGGGCGCGCACGGCCAGGGGGAAGGGCTGGCGCGGCTGGTCCAGCAGCTGCTGCTGGCGGCGCCCAGGGGCAGGGACGACCTGGGCTGGGCGTGGAGGAGGAGGCGCACGGGGCAGAAGGATGCGATGGCGGCGCTACACAGGAAAAGGAGGAGCAGCGCTGCAGGGCTGCGCACGATGACCTCAGGTAGGTTTTATAGGGGTGCAGGGCTAGGGCAGAGGGGGAAGATGACGTGCAGAAGAAGTAGATTGGAATGGGGGCTCGACTCGTGGATTTTTAGGCCGCGGCACAGGAAGGGCTCACGGGGTGCGAGGGCTCGGGCGCTCAGCCTTGCGAACAGGAGGGTCGCGTGGTGTCCAGGTGGGCGCGAGGCCAAGGGATTCGGTCGTGGGCCGAAACAGTTTCAGCCTTGGGCCGAGAGCTGAACCTAGGCTGGCTGAGCAGGTTCGTTTGGTGCGGGCCTCGAACGCTGAACTTGGCTGCGGAAAGAAGAAGGACAGGGAGGTGGAACCGCAACGGTGCCAACCGACGGGCCGGTTGAGAGCGAGGATCGATCGCGGATAGAACGAGATAGAGAGATAGAGATAGAGAAAGGTCGAGCAGGTTCGGTTATGGACCGAAACAGGATCGGGTGAGGGCTGAACACGAAAATGAGCTGATAGAGCCAGTTGAACGTGAACCATTTATTCGGTAACGCGAAAGGAGGAGAAAAGGATCAGGCCGAGTCGTTGGGGCTGACGGCGATCGAACATCATCGGAAAAACACCAAAGACGAGCCGCGAGGCGTCGTTTTCAAGCATGACTTGATCAGGGGAAACGATTAGAGGATCGGGAGCACGATGGGACATCTTAAAGATTCGAAGAGATAAGATTAAAAGGATGTACAACAAGATACGGCTCGGTCCAACTACGATGAGAATCAAAATAGAAATATTTTCCAGAACACATTTTCAAGTTTAAAATAAATCTAGAAAAGTCCAGATAAATATTTCAAACCAAGAAAAATATATCCGATAGAATCCTAGAATTTTTCGAGGAAAACTCGGGAGTTAATTTGGGATACGAGGAATCCAAATAAAATACTTGGAGTTTGAGAGATAGATTTTTTAGAACTTTCCAGTAAATAGATTTTGCTCTACGGAAAAGAGAATAATCGCCAGAAAAATCTGGAAAATTCTCGAAAAACCCTAAAGATGGTTAAACACATTCTGAAAGATACTCACATCCTAAAATTAAATATTTTAGGGTGTGACAGAACTACCCCCCTTAAACAGAATCTCGTCCCGAGATTCGCAAGGGATGGTGACAAAGATGAGATCTAGGGCAAAAAGATTTCATCAAGAAGACAACAAGATTTCAAGGCGGGTATCGAGAAAGGAGAGAATTTGGATTTGGATCTTCACTTGCTTTCAGTTGGATTGAGCAGAAGGTGTTGACAAGAGATTCGCAAGGGCTGGTGATTTGGAAGGGGGAGATAGAACACCGAGTTTTTTTTATAAGGAGTAAGGCGGGATGGCAAGATGGGTAATAAGAAAAGGAGGGAAGATGATTGGGTCTTCTTCACATGCTTCCAAGCAGATGGGGTTGACGAGAGATTAACAAAATCTTGTGGTTGAAAGGAGGCGACAAGGTAACAAGATGGATATCAAGAAAGAGAGAAAACGGGTTTGGGTCTTCTGTGCTAACTTTCGCTAAGGAGCAAGAAGACGGCATTGACGAGAGATTCGTAAAGTCTAGAGATAGAGAGGAGAGATAAGGCAAGGAGCTTCTGACCAGGAGTAAAGCGATATGACAAGATGGGTATCAAGACAAAAGGATGGAATTTGGGTTTGGGTCTTTTCTGCTGGCTTATGCTTTGGAACGTGAGGATATCGTGGTTGAGAAAACTAAGGGAGAAATGATGTCATTGTAGGCACAAATCCCACAACACATCAATGAGAAAAACAAGGAGTCTAAGCAGTCAAGAGCAAAACAACAAGCATTACAAGCACACCAAAACAAACTATCAAACAACCAAAACTAGCGTTTTACAATTGAAAAGGGAAACCTCTTAAGTATGGGTTATATCCTAAAGCTTTAGCATTCTTGAGTTAAGCATCTGTCTCGGCTTGTCTGGCGGAGCATTGACTTCTTGAGTGTAACGCCTATATGTCCAACGTGGTCTTCCGTTTCTCTGGCTTGACTTCTTGTAGTAGACGGTTACTTCAATTCTTCGGGGTACAAGGTCGGACAATCTAGCGTTTGTAACAAGAGAAGAGGAGAAAAATAAATCCACTTGGAATAGAAGATAAGGGGATTTCCAAAGTGGCCAAACTTGAAATCAAGAAGGAGGTAAATTGGAACAAATGGATACAAGGTAACCAATGCCATTGAAGGTACAAGCAGACAAAGAAATTGTGAGATGTAAAAGCAATGGAAATGAGGGAATAAAAGAAAAGAATACAGAGTTAGATAAAAGCAACATCAAGGGTGAGATAAATTAAGAAGGATGAGAAATAAACAACAAGAGGGTCAAGGATATGGTAAAATATGACTTTTATATCAAAATAGATCTTAGAAAACGATCATTGCTATCTAGGCTGACGTCCTACGGTCGACACAGCTCTGATACCACCTCTGTCACACCCAGTTTTAAAGGACAAAACCGAATGCATAACTATATGAATGCCAGGATCAAGTTCCATACATATAGTGACTTCATCAATGAATAATCAGCAACAACATCACGAAAAGAGAATTAAAAGACTATAAAGATTATCAGGGTTATACAGCTTATCCTGGAAACGAAGATTCCAAACTTCACAGGCAATCGACCGGGGGTTGCGCAGGCCTAGAACTTAGCATCATCTTCAAAAGACTTCACATCACTTTCTCCTCTGAGCAGCAATTATAATAAGCGTGAGTACACTTATGGTTGGTACTCAGCAAGTGTTGGGAATTATATGACATGAAGGCCAAAACCAAGAAAAGGCTGACTGGCTTACTGCGATAAGCAATTTTAGTTGGTCAAGTTTTATTAGCACCTGATTACTAAGGTATAAGTTCATACCAAAATCCACATTAAAAGAGATAGAACAGATATAGCATAAGCATAAACACAACCATAAACATGGTCCACGATAACCATAACCATAGCCATGGTCCATGATTTAATTCATCTTCGAGTTCAATTATCTTGTGGCGGTCCAAGCCGCTATTAACCGTGAGCATGGCTGATATATCAGTTTTCACTCTGCAGAGGCTGTACACTTTACTCACAATTCGTGTCTCCCGATTTGCCCGAGGTAGCTAGCCTCTTAAACACTTCCGAGGTGAGTGGCAAGGGCTTCACTATGAGGCCTTTACAAAGATTCCCTAACTTATGACAGTCCGCTGAGGTTTCAAGCCAAAGCGGTCATAACTCTCCCTAATGAGGCAGATGCCTTACCCAGGACCATATCATACCCTCAAGAGGACCGAGCTATACCCCGACGATGCAACCCCTCTTGCCCTTTCGGTAAGATTATCATAAGCTAGAGTCTCTAATTAATTAGCCAAGATGAGAACCATATAGTATTGTGGTTGCACTATTTTCCTGGGTGGTTCTCCATGTTCCGATTAAACATATAATCTTGTAATTAACAACACAAAGAGCATGAACATGGATAGAACAGGTGTAACATCAACATTATCATCATCATGGTTATATATTATTCCCGAACTGGAACCAGTTATAGCAACTAAGCAATAGCTACCCAACGTAAAGATAAAACCCAGGTTGACAAGGAATGATCATAAAGACAAGGCATATCCTTAATTAGGATCCATCAATATTAGGACACATGCATGCATATAAAGAAAAAGTTATATTTGTTGTGATTATTAGGATAAAAGAATGATCAAGGAAATACTTGCCTTTCTTCTAGAGAATAGCTGCTCAGAGTCTTCAATTCTTGTTCTTGAAACTCTAAATCTTCAAAGCTCATGGATCGCGCTTCTTCTAACGTCACACAAGCATCGGGCCAAAATCATACAAGCAAGCAAACAAACAAGAACAACTAAGAATGGGTACACCAAACAAAAATAAAGCTTTAAAAGAGCATACAAAAGGATAGAGCTCATTGATACGGTCAAAAGAGCGCAAGAAACATGGAAAACGGAGCTAGGGTTGCAAAGATGCAGCTATCGGAAGATTTATATTATAAAAGAAATAAAAGAACTATAGGCTTTCATTTATTTTAATCCAGAAAACTAATATAAAAGATATTCAAAAGAGAATATCCCTAATTATAATTAACTTATATTATATTTGCATTTATAAAGATGAGATAGAACTTAGTCAATTTTTATATACAATTCTCTATGTATAAGTTACACTAATTAAATAATTAATTAGAAAAGAAAACATGTGAGAACATCTAAACGCATAACTTTATGATTTGATCTGAACTAAACAAATTAAATTACAAACACATTTCAGTTGATACTAATCAAGTTAACAATAATTATGAAAACCGGAATAAAGACTTAATTGGATTTTATTTCGGAAAACTAGATAAGAGAATATTATTCAAATTAAATTGATATCTATTTTTAAAAATAGGAATTACTATAGAACAACACTATTAAATGATAGCTTAGGGTTTTAGAAGACTAACGCAAAAAGAACGGATCAAAACGGATCTAAAACGCAGGAACTACGCATAAAACAAGGCTGCAAGGACCTGTACGCAATTAACTATAGACTTCAAGGGTTAGTGTGGCAGAACTGCCTGAATTATTCCGGCTCAAGTGCGCTAATGATCACTATACAGCTGGTATTAACTCAACGCACTTCAAACGGAACAATCCATTGGTCTGTCGGGTCTCCGCCCGATACAACCACGGTTCAACAGGATCGAAGCAGGTTTACCTCGCACGAAGGCGAGTTTACAATCACAGAATAGCTCATCAACTTTTATTTTACAGATATTCAAACGTTATTACAAACCAGGTTCAAACTTAACTAAAACTTATACAAACCATGTTTAAACTGACAAGCCGAACAGCTTGTCCAAACTCACAGCGGAAAGAAAAGAACAGGCGACTACACACATCGCGAAGGTGGACACCATGCTCAGCCCAAGTCCTGGTGTCACTCAGGATGGTCACTGCCAGCCGGGGATGGATCCCATTCCACGGACCAACCAAAAGGAACAGACATTGGCCGTGCAGGTGTGATAGTTCATGTACTTGGAGTGCTAGACATATATATTGTTAGTGTGAAATATGTGTTTGTTAAGTGTAAAGCTTGTGTATGTTTATGTGAAGTTTTTGGAAATTTAAAGTACAAGTAAAAGGGTATTTTTGTAATTACAGAAAAACCTAGGGTTGTTTTTGCAAATGTATTTGGATAAGGGGTATCTTCAAAATACATGAAGGGTGGTTTTGCAAACATGTTTTTCTTACTTTATCCCCTGTAAAAAAATATATATCCAAAAGTTGCATTAGAAATGTATGTGTTGATTTGTGTAAAAGTTTGGGTAAAATGGTAAAAATAAGGGTGTTTATGTAATTTTATAAAAGTACAAGTCCTTTTACGCAAGTATTTGATTTACAAAAGTAATTCTCAAAGTTATTCAGGGCTAAAGTGTAAAAGGTGCAAGTCATTATGACATGTCTATCCAATCATTATGACGAGTCTATCCCGTCATCCTGACGTGTCATAAATGCTTGCATTTAGGTACTGAATTTTATAAAGTTACGCTCTTTAGAACAAAAGTAATTTAAATCCAATCTTTGTTCAAAATTTCATGTGTAAAGATGCAAGTTTTGAGTTTTTGAACTTGGGCCCTAAAGTAATATTGTAGAGTTTGAAAAGTCTCCTACTTTCATTTTGGGCATTTCTTCATTAGGGTTTTGGATTGATGGGAAATTTTACTTTACAAACAAGTCCTTGTAGTTTTCTGAAATTGCGTATAGGCCCTTGGGGAATTCCACCTGTCCTTCTTCTTTGCTCTCCCTTATCCTGGCGCTCTTCCTTTTTCTTTCACCCGGCCGCCCATCTCTCTCTCCCTACTTCTTTCCCTCTTTCTCTCCTCGGTGCGCGGGGCGCTGCCCAGGCGGCGCGCGCGCTGGGCGCACAGGTAGCGTGGGCGCAAGGCGATGCGGGCGAGCAGCGCGCGGGGCGCGGCAGGGGTGAATCCAGGCGAGCGGCGCTGGCGGCTCGGGCGGCTGGGCGGAGCGCGTTGGCGCGGGGTGCAAGCGCGGCTGCGGCACGGAGCGAAGGCCAGGCGCGCGCGGGTGTAGCGGAGGCTGCGCGGAGCGCACGAACGAGCGTGCGGAGCGCGCGGCGCGGCCGCGGCTCGGCACGGGGCGGCTCGGTTTGGGCGCGCACAGGCGCTGGTGGCGCGCGTGCAGGCAGGTGCGGCGCCAGAGTGGGGCATGGGCACGGCGATGAGGCAGACGCGGGGCGTAGCGCTGGAACGGGAGCGCGCGAGCGCTGGTGCGTGGACACGAGCAGGTGCTGGCGCAGGGCGGCACGGCTGGCAGTGCAGGAGCTCGCAACGGTGGCGTGCAGGCGAGCGAGCGCGGGAGGAGGCGCAGCGCAGGCACGCGGGTTGAGCAGCAACGCGGGCAGGCGCGGCTGGTGGTGGCGCAGGAAGCATGGACTCGCGAACGGCTGGCAGTGCAAGCACGCGACGCAAGCGCAGGTGGAGCTAAGGGCGCGACGTGGCGGCGTGCGAGCAGAAGGAGGGCGGCCGCAATAGGTGTGGTGCGGGCCAAGGACGCGCGCGCGATTCGTGCATGCGCGGATGGAGCTGAGGCGTGACGTGTAACACCCTAATGGAATTTTCCCTAATTTTAATGAATTTATTTGGGCTCAAATAAATTTTCCAGGCTTTTCTTTAATTTTTGTGGCATTTAAAGCAATTGATAACACAAGAAAATAAAATTAATTATAAGGTCAACTTGCTTGTGCATTCATGCTAGTGCATTGTTTTATTTGTGTTGGGTTTGAATTCAAATTTATTTGAATTCAAATGGAGTTGTTTGAGTGGTTTGAGTGTAGAAAAGAAAAGAAAAGAGGAAAAGAGAGCAGCAGCCCAGCCCAGCAGCCCACTCTCCTCCTTCCCTCTCTCCTTTCCCTCGGGCCCTTCCCTCTCTCCCTTTTCCCCCGCGTGGGCCGCGCCCCAGCCCATCGGCCGGCTCAGCCCATCGGCCGCCCGCACTTCCCCCTTTCTCTCTCTGGCAGCTCGGGCCCGCGCGTCAGCGGCTCCCTCTTCCCTTCCTCTTCTTCCTCCCCGGCGCAATGGCCTCCGATAACCCCGGCGAGCCCCCTCTCCTGGGCCCGCACGCCAAGGGTGCTCCACCTCCCTACAAGTAGGATCCCCAACCCCCTCTGCCTCCTATCCTCGCCGCTACAGTCGCCACCGAGGCCCTAGCGCCGCTGCCCGCTGGCTCCGCCGCCGCTGCCCCCTGCTCCTCCGTGGATCCACCACTCCGGTGACTTCCAGCTCTAGCCAAGAGCTGCAGTAGTTCCACCTCGTCATCAGGGAGCTGTCCAGGGCTTCTGCATCAACTCCCGAGCCCCGCTCACGCCGGAATTGGAGTCGAGGCCGACGCCGGTGAGATGCCCTGTAACTGCGATTCTTGGTCACCGGTGATCCTTGGACTCCTCTAATCCCCCTGTCGCCTTCACAGGACCCCCACACGACGATCCACGGTGACTCGGAGCCCGGAGAGTTCCGGCAACATCCCTCCCCGCGAGCACCTGATCTTCTCCGCCGCAGGACCTCGCCGCCGGCCATTTTCCACCGCAGTTCCGGCCAATCTCAGCCTCGGTGAGCTTCGCCTTCTCTCCCCGGTTCTTTTGCACCCGATGTTGTAGTCTCTAGATGCCCCGAGTGCCTGGAACACCGCTCGCCGGCATTACCCGCCTCCCCGAGCCGCCCTCGTCGTGGGGATCACCTACCCGAGCCCCATCTCACCTTCTGTAGTGCCTAGATGAGTTCCCCATGTCGTGCTCGACCTCTAGGGCTTGACGTCGTCCAGATCCGAGCCTGGACGGCCAAGATCGGCCATCGCCGGCGATCTGCCGCCGCGGGAGCAGCCTTCCGGTGACCATCCCGCCGCCGGCTCCTGTTTCAAGTGCCCCTTTTCATCCTGGCCGCCCGATCTACAATCCACGGACCAAAACAGAGCCTGCGTACCCCTTCGTTTAGAGCCTGGCAATCTTTCTAAAGAGACCCTGGATTTCTTGGAAAGAAACCCGCAGTCCACCCCGTGAGTCAAAAGTATTTGCAAACAAGTTCTTTTCTTCCCGTTTGACCCCCTGGCTTCTCTGGAAATTGAACCCGCGGTCCACATCTTGGGTTTTTTTCGCGCTAGCCCCTGAGTCTAGGGTTTATTTATGTTTAAGTCCTCGGTTTTTGTGCAGAAACCCCTGTAAGTCATGTTTTTCTTACAAATAAGTCCCTGGATCTTGTTTTAAGCGTAGTTTTCGCGTTTTAGCTCCGTTTTAGGTTTTCTTTATATCCACGCGATCGTTGTAACGCGTAGATTAGTTCTAGGCTAGTTTCATGTGCTGTTCTATTGTATCAGTGTACTGTTTTCTTATAGGTTGCTATTGCTTGTGCATGTGTGTATGTCTGGGCCATGCTTGATGATCGTGAGTAGACGCGGAGCCTTTGGACCAGTACCAGGAGCAGCCGTCTTCCGAGCAGTTCGAGCAGCAGCCGGGAGAGTACGAAGAAGGCAAGTATAACATGAATCCCCTATCACTTTTAAATACAATTTCATACTGCATTTTAATTCTGTATGCCTATAAGGATTTCCTAGCCACTTTTATATCCTTATATATATATCCTTTGGGTTGCATTTTGGTTAGTTGTGCTAGGTTGCTGCGCTATAACATATCTTGGTCCTTTCAATTAATTTGATTAATGGTCTTATGCAACTTAATTCTGGAGCCGACCCTCTGTGCTGTGTGCTTGAGTGGTTTGTGCGTCCTCAAAATATGTTTTTTTAGAAACATGGTTTAGGGGGCCAGCACGGTGCTTAGTGCTTGGTTGGCCACTCTCCATAAGGACCGGTTCATAGAGTGACAACCTGGGACAACCGCGCAACCACAAGACTGGAATGGGACGGTCTTGACTTATTAATTAGGTCGTGTTGGTTCGGGAGTAACTTACCTGCGTGGGCAAGAGGGGTGGTAGGCTTCAATGGTCCCTGCTCCTCCGGCTTGGTCTGTGCTGTGTGCTTGTACCCCCGGAGGTGGGCCCCATCATTGCCGATCCAGAATCCTTAGCGGTTACACCTTACCAACGTGATCCTTTGTAACGGTCTCGTAGTGTGCTTGCTAGCCATCTCACCTAAGGAAGTGTGATGAACAACTAGCGTAGCTCACGACTTGTGGGTAAAGTTGTGCAACCTCTCGAGAGTGTAAAACTGATATATCAGCTGTGCTCACAGTCATGAGCGGCCCAGATCCTCCGTCTGATTAGTGGGGTTATCAACCTTTGATTAGGGAGATTCCCCGGGTGGTTTTGGTTTGGATGGTTCTCAGTAGTTGTTAATTAATATTGATTAATTCTTATGCAATTTGGGTTATGGTAACTCATCCACTTGTAGTAATTAGCTTTAATAAAATTTGCTAGGATTAAAAGCTAATGCAGTTGAGTCAGCTAACCTTAGAGCCTCATACTCGTGTTATACTTGTTGAGTACTAGTTTGTACTCACACTTGCCTCTCTACTCTTCTGTTCTATTTTGGATATCTTCGACTGCTGCTCAGTGCCCGGCAACGTGGAGAATTACGTCAGCGGCTTCGACGACTTCTAGGCGTTTGTCTCCCAGTCGACGTCCCTGTGGCGCCCAGCTCTTCATGTATCTCTTTTACGCTTCCGCAACTCTTGAACCGATTCTTGATTCGGTTGTAACAAAATAATTCATTTATGATTCATTTACGATCTATATTAATATTATTCGTGACATGTGTTGTGATATCTTGATGATCTGTTGTATATATGCATGACTTGATCCTGGCGTATATATGATTGCTCGATTTATGTTCTTATAAATCAGGTGTGACAGATTGGTATCAGAGCCATGTCGACTGTAGGACGAAGCCTAGGTAGAATTGGTCAAGTTTAGGACTTCTTTTCTCTTGCTTGCCTTCGCAAATCCTCAACCATCATGTTTCTGCTTCTATTCCTTGAGTCTTAAGCCCTAGATTTGCTATTTCTCCCGTCTTTTCTGAGAAATAGCTTGAAATTTTCCGTAGACGTTGGCCTGAGTTGCCTAATTCTGTAATTTATGAGTTTAGGTTGTCCCGATGAAAATACGCTAGAACGAGTGTGTTAGTCGAGTAGTGTGGAAGACTCGACTAGGTTGTGAATATTGAATGTTTGTTATTGTGCAAAGGTTTGATTTGGATTTTTGGTTGATTGCATAGGCTAGTAGTTAAACTTGTTCATGCAAATCGACCTAACCCAACCTGAACTAAATAATAAAATTGAGTTAGAACGTTGGGGGGTAAAACCTATATTCCTTTCTTTCTGTCATATCCTATCGAAGTTTCATTTCCGCAGCTGCACGATATCTTATCCTTATAAATTTCGTTTGTTGCAATCAGATGGTGAACACCAGGCGCACCGGTTCCGGTTCTGACCAGCAGGAGCAGAACAACCAGGGCACTGGTCAGCTGCTGCCGATGCCGCCACCACTGACCCCGGAGCAGTTCTTCCAGCTCCAGATGCAGATGATGGCTACCCTGAACAATACAGTTCAGGCTCTACAGCAGATCCATGCTCAGCCACCGCCTCCTCTGCCGCCTCAGCCCCGTGACAGGCGTGCGGATTTCTTGAGAGGTCATCCTCTGACCTTCTCTCACGCCACGGACCCACTCCAGGCGGACGACTGGCTTCGTTCGGTGGAGCGCCAGTTGGTTGTTGCGCAGTGCGACGACCGGGAGCGAGTCCTTTACGCAGCAGGTCAGCTGCGAGGCTTCGCTCTTGACTGGTGGGAGTCCTACCCAGCTCGGGATCGTGATGCTCTCATGTGGGACCAGTTCCGTGAGCGTTTCAGGAACCATCATATTCCTGAGGGCATTATGAAGATGAAGCAGAAGGAGTTCCGTGCCCTTAAGCAGGTAAATTTGAATGGAATTCTCTACAATTTCTTTTGAGCTTGATCTATCCTTGATTCCTTTCGTAAACCTGACCAATTGAGCGATTTCTATCCTTGTTATCTGTGTTCGTTATTTCAGGGATCGATGACGGTGACGGAGTACCGTGACCGTTTCCTTCAGCTTGCCCGCTACGCCCCTGCTGACGTCGCTCGTGATAGCGACAAGCAGGAATACTTCAAGGAAGGACTGGATGATCACATCCAGTATGCGCTGCTGAACCACCGCTTCGACAACTTCAACCAGCTGGTTGATGCGGCCCTCAACACCGAGCGTAAGCGCCGGGAGATTGAGGATAAGAAGAGGAAGATGGCTCCATCCTCTTCGGGCAGCAACACTCGTCCCCGCTATCAGCATCCACCGCCGCAGCAGCAGAGGCCGCCCCAGCAGTACCAGCAGCGGCAGCAGTACCCGCCTCATCCTCAGCAGCAGCAGGCGGGGCAGGGTCAGAGGCTTCCAGCGCCTCCGGCTCCACCAACTCAGAGGCAGGGTGCGCCCACTCCTCCTCCTGGGCAGCAGGCTCCAGCACTTCCACGAGTGTGCTTCCACTGCGGTGAGCCAGGGCACTACGCCAACGTCTGCCCTCGGAAGGCGCAGGCAGGACAGCAAGGGCGTGCAGCACCGCCCAAGGCCCCAGCTCAGGGCAGGGTGAACCACGTGACGGCCGAGTCAGCGGTCGAGGCTCCTAACATGGTTATTGGTACGTTCATGGTTAATGCCCATCCTGCTACCGTGCTTTTTGATACTGGTGCTACGCATTCTTTCATCACCCAGTCTTTTGTTGAGCATCATGGCATTCCTACTAGCACGTTAAAGAGGTGCATGTTAGTATCTTCGCCGGGAGGGCAGTTGAGGTCTCATGTCTTCTGTCCCAGAGTCAGTGTGGCCATAAGGGGGGTAGATTTCAGTGCGAATCTGATGGTGCTAGACTCCAAGGGCATTGATGTGATCCTCAGGATGGAGACTCTTGTTAAGTGGGGAGTCCGGATAGATTGTGCTCAGAGGACTGTTCTTCTGCCAGCACCGGATGATCAGGAAGTCACTGTTGGAGCTACAGAGCCTTCTGGATTTCTTCATCAGATGGAGGCTAGACCCACGGATGGTATTCGCATGGTGTCTGAATTCCCGGATGTCTTTCCGGATGATTTGCCAGGTATGCCGCCTGATCGCGACATTGAGTTTTCTATTGATCTCTTGCCTGGCACAGCTCCTATTGCTAAGAGGCCCTATCGTATGGCTCCTGTCGAGCATGAGGAGGTTAAGAAGACTGTCGACGAGTTGCTAGCTAAGGGTTATATCCGTCGCAGTTTCTCTCCTTGGGCTTTTCCTGTCTTGCTTGTAGAAAAGAAGGATGGCGCGAAGAGGATGTGCGTCGATTTTCGGGATCTGAATGCAGTCACTATCAAGAACAAGCATCCGTTGCCCCGTATTGAGGATCTTTTCGATCAGCTTCAGGGTGCTTGTGTATTCTCGAAGATTGATCTTCGTTCAGGTTATCATCAGCTGAAGATTCGTTCTGAGGATATTCCGAAGACGGCATTCACCTGCAAGTATGGGCTATATGAGTATACGGTTATGTCCTTCGGCTTGACCAATGCTCCGGCTTTCTTCATGCATTTGATGAACAAGGTTTTCATGGATTATCTGGACACCTTTGTGGTGATATTTATTGATGATATCCTGATATATTCCAAGTCAGAAGCAGAGCATGAGAAGCATCTGAGGCTTGTGTTGCAGAGGCTCAGAGAGCACAAGCTGTATGCCAAGCTTAGCAAGTGCGAGTTCTGGATTGACGAGGTTCCGTTCCTCGGTCATGTTATCTCCAAGGGAGGTATTGCTGTGGACCCCGGGAAGGTGAAGGATGTGCTTGACTGGGTTGTACCGCAGACGGTGAAGGAAGTCCGCTCTTTCTTGGGCTTAGCAGGTTATTATCGGAGGTTCATCGAGAATTTCTCCAAGATTGCGAAGCCTTTGACTTCCTTGCTAGAGAAGGGTGTGGACTTCTTTTGGACTGATGAGCGTCAGAGTGCCTTCGAGGAGCTAAAGAAGAGGTTAACTACGGCACCAGTCCTTACTCTGCCAGACCAGAGCAAGAGGTTCACAGTGTACTGTGATGCTTCGAGGGATGGTCTTGGTTGCGTCCTGATGCAGGAGGGCAGGGTGATAGCTTATGCCTCGCGGCAGTTGCGCCGGCACGAGCTGAATTATCCCACTCATGATCTGGAGTTAGCCGCAGTTGTGCATGCTCTGAAGATATGGAGGCATTACTTGTTTGGGCAGAGGTGTGATATTTACACCGATCACAAGAGCCTCAAGTATATTTTCACTCAGAGTGAGCTGAACATGCGACAGAGGAGATGGCTAGAATTAGTCAAGGATTATGACCTGGAGATTCACTATCATCCGGGCAAGGCCAATGTTGTAGCAGATGCTCTGAGTAGGAAGAGCTATGTTAACATGGCTGTGGCTTTTCAGATGCCTCAGGAGTTATGCGAGGAGTTTGAGCAGTTGAGTCTAGGTTTCTTGCATCACACCTCGGGTACATCGTTCGAGGCAGAACCCACTCTGGAGGCAGAGATCAGGCAGCATCAGAAGGAAGATCAGAAGCTGCAGGAGATTCGTGAGTTGCTCAAGATTGGCAAGGCTCCTCATTTTAGAGAGGATGAGCAGGGTACCTTGTGGTACAAGGGTCGTATATGTGTGCCGGATGTGGCAGATCTCAGGAAGCTGATTCTGAGTGAGGCTCATGATACAGCATATTCTATCCATCCAGGCAGCACGAAAATGTATTACGACCTGAAGGAAAGATTCTGGTGGTATGGAATGAAGCATTCCGTTGCGGAGTACGTGGCTATCTGCGACACTTGTCAGCGTGTCAAGGCAGAGCATCAGAGGCCAGCAGGGTTATTGCAGCCGTTGAAGATTCCAGAGTGGTAATGGGAGGAAATCACTATGGACTTCATTGTTGGCTTGCCTCGTACTCAGAAGGGGTACAACTCCATATGGGTAGTAGTGGATCGGTTGACGAAAGTTGCCCACTTCATTCCGGTGAACACTACTTACTCCGGTGCTAGACTCGCAGAGTTGTACATCTCCAGGATTGTCTGTCTGCATGGTGTTCCGAAGAAGATCATATCTGACCGAGGATCTCAGTTCACTTCACGGTTCTGGGAGCAGTTGCATGATTCATTGGATACGAAGCTGCGCTTCAGTACTGCTTATCATCCTCAGACAGACGGGCAGACAGAGAGAACTAACCAAGTGTTGGAGGATATGCTTCGCGCCTATGCTATTCAGTATGGTACCAGCTGGGATAAATGCCTGCCATATGCAGAGTTTTCATACAACAACAGTTATCAAGCCAGTCTGAAGAAATCCCCGTTTGAGGCTCTGTATGGTCGGAAATGCAGGACTCCGCTGTATTGGGATCAGATTGGCGAGAGGCAGGTATTTGGTCCGGATATTGCTGAGGAGGCCGAACAGCTGGTACAGCAGGTGCGAGAAAATCTAAGGGTCGCTCAGACTCGTCAGAAGAGCTATGCGGATGTTCGTCGCCGAGATTTGACCTTCGCAGTGGGGGATCATGTATATCTGAAGGTCTCGCCGATGAGAGGAATCCGCAGGTTTAATGTACGAGGGAAGCTAGCCCCTCGATACATTGGTCCGTTCAAGGTGTTGGAACGGAAAGGTGAGGTGGCATATCGGTTGGAGTTGCCTCTCAATCTCTCGGGAGTGCACGATGTGTTTCACGTGTCTCAGCTGAAGAAGTGCTTGAGGGTGCCAGAAGAGCAAGCACCGATAGAAGGGTTGGATGTGCAGGAAGATCTGACCTATATCGAGCATCCGGTAAAGATTCTGGAGACATCCGAGAGAGTTACTAGAAACAAGAAGATCAAGATGTGCCGTGTTCAGTGGAGTCATCACACGGAGGATGAGGCTACTTGGAAGCGAGAGGATGAGTTGAGAAAGACATATCCCGATCTTTTTGCTAGCTAGCCTGTTCGAATCTCGGGACGAGATTCCTGTAAGGGGGGTAGGTTTGTAACACCCTAATGGAATTTTCCCTAATTTTAATGAATTTATTTGGGCTTAAATAAATTTTCCAGGCTTTTCTTTAATTTTTGTGGCATTTAAAGCAATTGATAACACAAGAAAATAAAATTAATTATAAGGTCAACTTGCTTGTGCATTCATGCTGGTGCATTGTTTTATTTGTGTTGGGTTTGAATTCAAATTTATTTGAATTCAAATGGAGTTGTTTGAGTGGTTTGAGTGTAGAAAAGAAAAGAAAAGAGGAAAAGAGAGTAGCAGCCCAGCCCAGCAGCCCACTCTCCTCCTTCCCTCTCTCCTTTCCCTCGGGCCCTTCCCTCTCTCCCTTTTCCCCCGCGTGGGCCGCGCCCCAGCCCATCGGCCGGCTCAGCCCATCGGCCGCCCGCACTTCCCCCTTTCTCTCTTTGGCAGCTCGGGCCCGCGCGTCAGCGCCTCCCTCTTCCCTTCCTCTTCTTCCTCCCCGGCGCAACGGCCTCCGATAACCCCGGCGAGCCCCCTCTCCTGGGCCCGCACGCCAAGGGTGCTCCACTTCCCTACAAGTAGGATCCCCAACCCCATCTACCTCCTATCCTCGCCGCTACAGTCGCCACCGAGGCCCTAGCGCCGCCGCCCGCTGGCTCCGCCGCCGCTGCCCCCTGCTCCTCCGCGGATCCACCACTCTGGTGACTTCCAGCTCTAGCCAAGAGCTGCAGTAGTTCCACCTCGTCATCAGGGAGCTGTCCAGGGCTTCTGCATCAACTCCCGAGCCCCACTCACGCCGGAATTGGAGTCGAGGCCGACGCTGGTGAGATGCCCCGCAACCACGATTCTTGGTCGCCGGTGATCCTTGGACTCCTCTAATCCCCCTGTCGCCTTCACAGGACCCCCACACGACGATCCACGGTGACTCGGAGCCCGGAGAGTTCCGGCAACATCCCTCCCCGCGAGCACCTGATCTTCTCCGCCGCAGGACCTCGCCGCCGGCCATTTTCCGCCGCAGTTCCGGCCAATCTCAGCCTCGGTGAGCTTCGCCTTCTCTCCCCGGTTCTTTTGCACCCGATGTTGTAGTCTCTAGATGCCCCGAGTGCCTGGAACACCGCTCGCCGGCATTACCCGCCTCCCCGAGCCGCCCTCGTCGTGGGGATCACCTACCCGAGCCCCATCTCGCCTTCTGTAGTGCCTAGATGAGTTCCCCATGTCGTGCTCAACCTCTAGGGCTTGACGTCGTCCAGATCCGAGCCCGGACGGCCAAGATCGGCCATCAACGGCGATCTGCCGCCGCGGGAGCAGCCTTCCGGTGACCATCCCGCCGCCGACTCCTGTTTCAAGTGCCCCTTTTCATCCTGGCCGCCCGATCTACAATCCACGGACCAAAACAGAGCCCGCGTACCCCTTCGTTTAGAGCCTGGCAATCTTTCTAAAGAGACCCTGGATTTCTTGGAAATAAACCCGCAGTCCACCCCGTGAGTCAAAAGTATTTGCAAACAAGTCCTTTTCTTCCCGTTTGACCCCCTGGCTTCTCTGGAAATTGAACCCGCGGTCCACATCTTGGGTTTTTTTCACGCTAGCCCCTGAGTCTAGGGTTTATTTATGTTTAAGTCCTCGGTTTTTGTGCAGAAACCCCTGTAAGTCATGTTTTTCTTACAAATAAGTCCCTGGATCTTGTTTTAAGCGTAGTTTTCGCGTTTTAGCTCCGTTTTAGGTGTTCTTTATATCCGCGCGATCGTTGTAACGCGTAGATTAGTTCTAGGCTAGTTTCATGTGCTGTTCTATTGTATTGGTGTACTGTTTTCTTATAGGTTGCTATTGCTTGTGCATGTGTGTATGTCTGGGCCATGCTTGATGATCGTGAGTAGACGCGGAGCCTTTGGACCAGTACCAGGAGCAGCCGTCTTCCGAGTAGTTTGAGCAGCAGCCGGGAGAGTATGAGGAAGGCAAGTATAATATGAATCCCCTATCACTTTTAAATACAATTTCAAACTGCATTTTAATTCTGTATGCCTATAAGGATTTCCTAGCCACTTTTATATCCTTATATATATATCCTTTGGGTTGCATTTTGGTTAGTTGTGCTAGGTTGCTGCGCTATAACATATCTTGGTCCTTTTTAATTAATCTGATTAATGGTCTTAGGCAACTTAATTCTGGAGCCGACCCTCTGTGCTGTGTGCTTGAGTGGTTTGTGCGTCCTTAAAATATGTTTTTTTAGAAACATGGTTTAGGGGGCCAGCACGGTGCTTAGTGCTTGGTTGGCCACTCTCCATAAGGACCGGTTCATAGAGTGACAACCCGGGACAACCGCGCAACCACAAGACTGGAATGGGACGGTCTTGACTTATTAATTAGGTCGTGTTGGTTCGGGAGTAACTTACCTGCGTGGGCAAGAGGGGTGGTAGGCTTCAATGGTCCCTGCTCCTCCGGCTTGGTCTGTGCTGTGTGCTTGTACCCCTGGAGGTGGGCCCCATCATTGCCGATCCAGAATCCTTAGCGGTTACACCTTACCAACATGATCCTTTGTAACGGTCTCGTAGTGTGCTTGCTAGCCATCTCACCTAAGGAAGTGTGATGAACAACTAGCGTAGCTCACGACTTGTGGGTAAAGTTGTGCAACCTCTCGAGAGTGTAAAACTGATATATCAGCTGTGCTCACAGTCATGAGCGGCCCAGATCCTCCGTCTGATTAGTGGGGTTATCAACCTTTGATTAGGGAGATTCCCCGGGTGGTTTTGGTTTGGATGGTTCTCAGTAGTTGTTAATTAATATTGATTAATTCTTATGCAATTTGGGTTATGGTAACTCATCCACTTGTAGTAATTAGCTTTAATAAAATTTGCTAGGATTAAAAGCTAATGCAGTTGAGTCAGCTAACATTAGAGCCTCATACTCGTGTTATACTTGTTGAGTACTAGTTTGTACTCACACTTGCCTCTCTACTCTTCTGTTCTATTTTGGATATCTTCGACTGCTGCTCAGTGCCCAGCAACGTGGAGGATTACGTCAGCGGCTTCGATGACTTCTAGGCGTTTGTCTCTCAGTCGACGTCCCTGTGGCGCCCAGCTCTTCATGTATCTCTTTTACGCTTCCGCAACTCTTGAACCGATTCTTGATTCGGTTGTAACAAAATAATTCATTTATGATTCATTTACGATCTATATTAATATTATTCGTGACATGTGTTGTGATATCTTGATGATCTGTTGTATATATGCGTGACTTGATCCTGGCGCATATATGATTGCTCGATTTATGTTCTTATAAATCGGGTGTGACATGACGGCTCGGGGCAGACCCGCACGGAGGGCAGCAAGGCCGAGCACGGCGGTAGCTTGGCGAGGGCGACCGTGGAGGGACCTGCGACGCGGCAAGGCCGAGGCGAGTGCGGGTCTGGCAACAAGAGGAAAAGGAGTAACCGTGCAGGGCAACGACGTGCAGCGCGACGACGTGAAGGGCGGCGACGTGCGGTGCATGTCGAGGTCCCCGTTGGGCGAGCTCAGGCCGCGACCAAGTTAATGTGCAGAAAGGTCACGCGCGGTGCGGGAGGAGCTGCAGTGCGATGGTTGTGGGCGGATTCGCACAGGAGCTGCGGGGCCGCGTGTGGGGAACATTGGAGGCTGTCGAGGGGAAGGCAGCAGAAAGCGCAACCCTGATACAAGTAGACCACGGTCCTCAGAAGGCGGAGAAATGGTTATGGCATGACGAGCTCGTAGGAGATGCGGTGCAGCCAGGCACGACGAACTCCCTTTACCCATGCGGAGGTCGAGGCAGGAGCAACACGACGTGAGTCCGACGCACGACGTAGAGCTGATGGTCGACTCAGTTCATTTCCGCAGGCCGTTGATGCGGTAGCAGAGCAGAAGTGGCGCACCGGAAATGCAACCAAGCGCGGCGATCCTGCAGGAGGCTACACGGGTGTGCCAACTGTGTTTCTGCAGCACACGCGCGTGAGCAGTGAAGGCTTAGCCGTGAGCAGGAAAACCCTGAGGTTCACGGAGGAGATGGCATAGCGAACCAATCCGGCTCCATCGTCTTGTCCCATGGTCCACGACATCCAACAGTTCTTACCCCTCGTGGATCGCTCAACCGCTATCACCACGAATCACCACGGAGACTACTCCTTCGGCCATCTTCCACCCACGGCAACCCTTCCCGGCAAACTTCTTCGCCACCCACGGAATCTCGTCACCGTCAAGCACTTCTCACCACCAATCCTGTTCGCCACGGGACTTCACTTTCCATCCGTTCTTCTCCACGACCAAGGCTACCCCCAGGTTTGCCCTGATTCACTGAATCTTCTTAATGCCGGCGACTCCTTTGCCGGAATATCATCATTATCTTTCCATTCTCTGTTTTCCCCGACCAGGGACTTAATTGCTTTAAATTAAAAATTTCTAGGGTGTTTTCTGTAAGATTTCAAGAACTTTCTTTATTTCAAATCAGTGAACTTCTACATCTCATAGATTTTGGTAAGAAGTTCATAAAAATACAAAATCAGTTTTGTTTGAACCTTTAGGTCAAAATCTACAAGTTTATGTTGTGATCTTGAATTGAAGTCTTTGATTTGTGGTCTAGGTTAAATATTAGGGAATGAGTGCTTTATTGTACCTTGTGTTATATGTATGTGATATAGCTGAAAAGTAATCATAGGATGTATGTTTTAAATAAAGATGTGTGACAGTTAGTTAATCCTATCACCCAAGTGCTCGTATTTCTGCCCTCAAGACATTGTCCTTGTCTTGATTGCCATTTCTTTAAGGTCCTTTTCGTATAAGGATCCCTATTAGTTCGTGTGTATCTGCTGCTTAGCTCATACATCTCTACAGCTATGCTTCAGTGTCGGCTATCAATTCAGCCGCTAAGCATCCGTTTCCTTGAGTGTATGATGTTCCTGTGTAACAGCTGTCAGTCGATGCTTCTACCATCGGCTGGTTAGCTGATACGGTTGTTACCTTTCTAGTATCGGCTGCTGCCGATACAATTCTGTTGTTCTGTCCTACATTGGCTGCCACATAGCCAAGCAATCTAAGGTGCACACACAATCTTAGGGTTCTTAGTATCGGCCGATCCAAACCGGTGTACCTATCAATCAGCTACCCAGACCAAAGTACACAACCCTAGATCAGTAAGGTAGCACAATAGACTTGCCTCTGTTGGGCACGACCAAAGCTCATCAATCAGCTAAACCCTCGTTGTTTCCAATCGGCTCTGTTGTAACCCTCAACAAGTAGCTGATCCTAATTAGATGTCCTCTTAAAGCTCTATCTAAGTTTAGTTCAGATCTTTCTGGTTGATATGTGAGTAGTATGTTACATGAGTGTTGAATTGCAACTGTATTGTGAAGTAAGATAGTTTTATGTGCACACCTTGAATGTAATATTGCATTGCATGTAGATACGACTACTTCTACAAACAGTACCTACAAGATCTCCTAGGAGTCTGCAGAGGATGTTCCTAGGAGATCTTGTAGGTACTGTTTTCTTATAGGTTGCTATTGCTTGTGCATGTGTGTATGTCTGGGCCATGCTTGATGATCGTGAGTAGACGCGGAGCCTTTGGACTAGTACCAGGAGCAGCCGTCTTCCGAGCAGTTTGAGCAGCAGCCGGGAGAGTACGAGGAAGGCAAGTATAATATGAATCCCCTATCACTTTTAAATACAATTTCATACTGCATTTTAATTCTGTATGCCTATAAGGATTTCCTAGCCACTTTTATATCCTTATATATATATCCTTTGGGTTGCATTTTGGTTATTGTGCTAGGTTGCTGCGCTATAACATATCTTGGTCCTTTTTAATTAATCTGATTAATGGTCTTAGGCAACTTAATTCTGGAGCCGACCCTCTGTGCTGTGTGCTTGAGTGGTTTGTGCGTCCTTAAAATATGTTTTTTTAGAAACATGGTTTAGGGGGCCAGCACGGTGCTTAGTGCTTGGTTGGCCACTCTCCATAAGGACCGGTTCATAGAGTGACAACCTGGGACAACCGCGCAACCACAAGACTGGAATGGGACGGTCTTGACTTATTAATTAGGTCGTGTTGGTTCGGGAGTAACTTACCTGCGTGGGCAAGAGGGGTGGTAGGCTTCAATGGTCCCTGCTCCTCCGGCTTGGTCTGTGCTGTGTGCTTGTACCCCTGGAGGTGGGCCCATCATTGCCGATCCAGAATCCTTAGCGGTTACACCTTACCAACATGATCCTTTGTAACGGTCTCGTAGTGTGCTTGCTAGCCATCTCACCTAAGGAAGTGTGATGAACAACTAGCGTAGCTCACGACTTGTGGGTAAAGTTATGCAACCTCTCGAGAGTGTAAAACTGATATATCAGCTGTGCTCACAGTCATGAGCGGCCCAGATCCTCCGTCTGATTAGTGGGGTTATCAACCTTTGATTAGGGAGATTCCCCGGGTGGTTTTGGTTTGGATGGTTCTCAGTAGTTGTTAATTAATATTGATTAAGAATGTAACTCATCCACTTGTAGTAATTAGCTTTAATAAAATTTGCTAGGATTAAAAGCTAATGCAGTTGAGTCAGCTAACATTAGAGCCTCATACTCGTGTTATATTTGTTGAGTACTAGTTTGTACTCACACTTGCCTCTCTACTCTTCTGTTCTATTTTGGATATCTTCGACTGCTGCTCAGTGCCCAGCAACGTGGAGGATTACGTCAGCGGCTTCGATGACTTCTAGGCGTTTGTCTCTCAGTCGACGTCCCTGTGGCGCCCAGCTCTTCATGTATCTCTTTTACGCTTCCGCAACTCTTGAACCGATTCTTGATTCGGTTGTAACAAAATAATTCATTTATGATTCATTTACGATCTATATTAATATTATTCGTGACATGTGTTGTGATATCTTGATGATCTGTTGTATATATGCGTGACTTGATCCTGGCGCATATATGATTACTTGATTTATGTTCTTATAAATCGGGTGTGACATGACGGCTCGGGGCAGACCCGCACGGAGGGCAGCAAGGCCGAGCACGGCGGTAGCTTGGCGAGGGCGACCGTGGAGGGACCTGCGATGCGGCAAGGCCGAGGCGAGTGCGGGTCTGGCAACAAGAGGAAAAGGAGTAACCGTGCAGGGCAACGACGTGCAGCGCGACGACGTGAAGGGTGGCGACGTGCGGCGCATGTCGAGGTCCCCGTTGGGCGAGCTCAGGCCGCGACCAAGTTAATGTGCAGAAAGGTCACGCGCGGTGCGGGAGGAGCTGCAGTGCGATGGTTGTGGGCGGATTCGCACAGGAGCTGCGGGCCGCGTGTGGGGAACATTGGAGGCTGTCGAGGGGAAGGCAGCAGAAAGCGCAACCCTGATACAAGTAGACCACGGTCCTCAGAAGGCGGAGAAATGGTTATGGCATGACGAGCTCGGAGGAGATGCGGTGCAGCCAGGCACGACGAACTCCCTTTACCCATGCGGAGGTCGAGGCAGGAGCAACACGACGTGAGTCCGATGCACGACGTAGAGCTGATGGTCGACTCAGTTCATTTCCGCAGGCCGTTGATGCGGTAGCAGAGCAGAAGTGGCGCACCGGAAATGCAACCAAGCGCGGCGATCCTGCAGGAGGCTACGCGGGTGTGCCAACTGTGTTTCTGCAGCACACGCGCGTGAGCAGTGAAGGCTTAGCCGTGAGCAGGAAAACCCTGAGGTTCACGGAGGAGATGGCATAGCGAACCAATCCGGCTCCATCGTCTTGTCCCATGGTCCACGACATCCAACAGTTCTTACCCCTCGTGGATCGCTCAACCGCTATCACCACGAATCACCACGGAGACTACTCCTTCGGCCATCTTCCACCCAGGCAACCCTTCCCGGCAAACTTCTTCGCCACCCACGGAATCTCATCACCGTCAAGCACTTCTCACCACCAATCCTGTTCGCCACGGGACTTCACTTTCCATCCGTTCTTCTCCACGACCAAGGCTACCCCCAGGTTTGCCCTGATTCACTGAATCTTCTTAATGCCGGCGACTCCTTTGCCGGAATATCATCATTATCTTTCCATTCTCTGTTTTCCCCGACCAGGGACTTAATTGCTTTAAATTAAAAATTTCTAGGGTGTTTTCTGTAAGATTTCAAGAACTTTCTTTATTTCAAATCAGTGAACTTCTACATCTCATAGATTTTGGTAAGAAGTTCATAAAAATACAAAATCAGTTTTGTTTGAACCTTTAGGTCAAAATCTACAAGTTTATGTTGTGATCTTGAATTGAAGTCTTTGATTTGTGGTCTAGGTTAAATATTAGGGAATGAGTGCTTTATTGTACCTTGTGTTATATGTATGTGATATAGCTGAAAAGTAATCATAGGATGTATGTTTTAAATAAAGATGTGTGACAGTTAGTTAATCCTATCACCCAAGTGCTCGTATTTCTGCCCTCAAGACATTGTCCTTGTCTTGATTGCCATTTCTTTAAGGTCCTTTTCGTATAAGGATCCCTATTAGTTCGTGTGTATCTGCTGCTTAGCTCATACATCTCTACAGCTATGCTTCAGTGTCGGCTATCAATTCAGCCGCTAAGCATCCGTTTCCTTGAGTGTATGATGTTCCTGTGTAACAGCTGTCAGTCGATGCTTCTACCATCGGCTGGTTAGCTGATACGGTTGTTACCTTTCTAGTATCGGCTGCTGCCGATACAATTCTGTTGTTCTGTCCTACATTGGCTGCCACATAGCCAAGCAATCTAAGGTGCACACACAATCTTAGGGTTCTTAGTATCGGCCGATCCAAACCGGTGTACCTATCAATCAGCTACCCAGACCAAAGTACACAACCCTAGATCAGTAAGGTAGCACAATAGACTTGCCTCTGTTGGGCACGACCAAAGCTCATCAATCAGCTAAACCCTCGTTGTTTCCAATCGGCTCTGTTGTAACCCTCAACAAGTAGCTGATCCTAATTAGATGTCCTCTTAAAGCTCTATCTAAGTTTAGTTCAGATCTTTCTGGTTGATATGTGAGTAGTATGTTACATGAGTGTTGAATTGCAACTGTATTGTGAAGTAAGATAGTTTTATGTGCACACCTTGAATGTAATATTGCATTGCATGTAGATACGACTACTTCTACAAACAGTACCTACAAGATCTCCTAGGAGTCTGCAGAGGATGTTCCTAGGAGATCTTGTAGGTACTGTTTTCTTATAGGTTGCTATTGCTTGTGCATGTGTGTATGTCTGGGCCATGCTTGATGATCGTGAGTAGACGCGGAGCCTTTGGACCAATACCAGGAGCAGCCGTCTTCCGAGCAGTTTGAGCAGCAGCCGGGAGAGTACGAGGAAGGCAAGTATAATATGAATCCCCTATCACTTTTAAATACAATTTCATACTGCATTTTAATTCTGTATGCCTATAAGGATTTCCTAGCCACTTTTATATCCTTATATATATATCCTTTGGGTTGCATTTTGGTTAATTGTGCTAGGTTGCTGCGCTATAACATATCTTGGTCCTTTTTAATTAATCTGATTAATGGTCTTAGGCAACTTAATTCTGGAGCCGACCCTCTGTGCTGTGTGCTTGAGTGGTTTGTGCGTCCTTAAAATATGTTTTTTTAGAAACATGGTTTAGGGGGCCAGCACGGTGCTTAGTGCTTGGTTGGCCACTCTCCATAAGGACCGGTTCATAGAGTGACAACCTGGGACAACCGCGCAACCACAAGACTGGAATGGGACGGTCTTGACTTATTAATTTGGTCGTTTTGGTTCGGGAGTAACTTACCTGCGTGGGCAAGAGGGGTGGTAGGCTTCAATGGTCCCTGCTCCTCCGGCTTGGTCTGTGCTGTGTGCTTGTACCCCTGGAGGTGGGCCCCATCATTGCCGATCCAGAATCCTTAGCGGTTACACCTTACCAACATGATCCTTTGTAACGGTCTCGTAGTGTGCTTGCTAGCCATCTCACCTAAGGAAGTGTGATGAACAACTAGCGTAGCTCACGACTTGTGGGTAAAGTTGTGCAACCTCTCGAGAGTGTAAAACTGATATATCAGCTGTGCTCACAGTCATGAGCAGCCCAGATCCTCCGTCAGATTAGTGGGGTTATCAACCTTTGATTAGGGAGATTCCCCGGGTGGTTTTGGTTTGGATGGTTCTCAGTAGTTGTTAATTAATATTGATTAATTCTTATGCAATTTGGGTTATGGTAACTCATCCACTTGTAGTAATTAGCTTTAATAAAATTTGCTAGGATTAAAAGCTAATGCAGTTGAGTCAGCTAACATTAGAGCCTCATACTCGTGTTATACTTGTTGAGTACTAGTTTGTACTCACACTTGCCTCTCTACTCTTCTGTTCTATTTTGGATATCTTCGACTGCTGCTCAGTGCCCAGCAACGTGGAGGATTACGTCAGCGGCTTCGATGACTTCTAGGCGTTTGTCTCTCAGTCGACGTCCCTGTGGCGCCCAGCTCTTCATGTATCTCTTTTACGCTTCCGCAACTCTTGAACCGATTCTTGATTCGGTTGTAACAAAATAATTCATTTATGATTCATTTACGATCTATATTAATATTATTCGTGACATGTGTTGTGATATCTTGATGATCTGTTGTATATATGCGTGACTTGATCCTGGCGCATATATGATTGCTCGATTTATGTTCTTATAAATCGGGTGTGACATGACGGCTCGGGGCAGACCCGCACGGAGGGCAGCAAGGCCGAGCACGGCGGTAGCTTGGCGAGGGCGACCGTGGAGGGACCTGCGATGCGGCAAGGCTGAGGCGAGTGCGGGTCTGGCAACAAGAGGAAAAGGAGTAACCGTGCAGGGCAACGACGTGCAGCGCGACGACGTGAAGGGCGGCGACGTGCGGCGCATGTCGAGGTCCCCGTTGGGCGAGCTCAGGCCGCGACCAAGTTAATGTGCAGAAAGGTCACGCGCGGTGCGGGAGGAGCTGCAGTGCGATGGTTGTGGGCGGATTCGCACAGGAGCTGCGGGGCCGCGTGTGGGGAACATTGGAGGCTGTCGAGGGGAAGGCAGCAGAAAGCGCAACCCTGATACAAGTAGACCACGGTCCTCAGAAGGCGGAGAAATGGTTATGGCATGACGAGCTCGGAGGAGATGCGGTGCAGCCAGGCACGACGAACTCCCTTTACCCATGCGGAGGTCGAGGCAGGAGCAACACGACGTGAGTCCGACGCACGACGTAGAGCTGATGGTCGACTCAGTTCATTTCCGCAGGCCGTTGATGCGGTAGCAGAGCAGAAGTGGCGCACCGGAAATGCAACCAAGCGCGGCGATCCTGCAGGAGGCTACGCGGGTGTGCCAACTGTGTTTCTGCAGCACACGCGCGTGAGCAGTGAAGGCTTAGCCGTGAGCAGGAAAACCCTGAGGTTCACGGAGGAGATGGCATAGCGAACCAATCCGGCTCCATCGTCTTGTCCCATGGTCCACGACATCCAACAGTTCTTACCCCTCGTGGATCGCTCAACCGCTATCACCACGAATCACCACGGAGACTACTCCTTCGGCCATCTTCCACCCACGGCAACCCTTCCCGGCAAACTTCTTCGCCACCCACGGAATCTCATCACCGTCAAGCACTTCTCACCACCAATCCTGTTCGCCACGGGACTTCACTTTCCATCCGTTCTTCTCCACGACCAAGGCTACCCCCAGGTTTGCCCTGATTCACTGAATCTTCTTAATGCCGGCGACTCCTTTGCCGGAATATCATCATTATCTTTCCATTCTCTGTTTTCCCCGACCAGGGACTTAATTGCTTTAAATTAAAAATTTCTAGGGTGTTTTCTGTAAGATTTCAAGAACTTTCTTTATTTCAAATCAGTGAACTTCTACATCTCATAGATTTTGGTAAGAAGTTCATAAAAATACAAAATCAGTTTTGTTTGAACCTTTAGGTCAAAATCTACAAGTTTATGTTGTGATCTTGAATTGAAGTCTTTGATTTGTGGTCTAGGTTAAATATTAGGGAATGAGTGCTTTATTGTACCTTGTGTTATATGTATGTGATATAGCTGAAAAGTAATCATAGGATGTATGTTTTAAATAAAGATGTGTGACAGTTAGTTAATCCTATCACCCAAGTGCTCGTATTTCTGCCCTCAAGACATTGTCCTTGTCTTGATTGCCATTTCTTTAAGGTCCTTTTCGTATAAGGATCCCTATTAGTTCGTGTGTATCTGCTGCTTAGCTCATACATCTCTACAGCTATGCTTCAGTGTCGGCTATCAATTCAGCCGCTAAGCATCCGTTTCCTTGAGTGTATGATGTTCCTGTGTAACAGCTGTCAGTCGATGCTTCTACCATCGGCTGGTTAGCTGATACGGTTGTTACCTTTCTAGTATCGGCTGCTGCCGATACAATTCTGTTGTTCTGTCCTACATTGGCTGCCACATAGCCAAGCAATCTAAGGTGCACACACAATCTTAGGGTTCTTAGTATCGGCCGATCCAAACCGGTGTACCTATCAATCAGCTACCCAGACCAAAGTACACAACCCTAGATCAGTAAGGTAGCACAATAGACTTGCCTCTGTTGGGCACGACCAAAGCTCATCAATCAGCTAAACCCTCGTTGTTTCCAATCGGCTCTGTTGTAACCCTCAACAAGTAGCTGATCCTAATTAGATGTCCTCTTAAAGCTCTATCTAAGTTTAGTTCAGATCTTTCTGGTTGATATGTGAGTAGTATGTTACATGAGTGTTGAATTGCAACTGTATTGTGAAGTAAGATAGTTTTATGTGCACACCTTGAATGTAATATTGCATTGCATGTAGATACGACTACTTCTACAAACAGTACCTACAAGATCTCCTAGGAGTCTGCAGAGGATGTTCCTGAAGACCGAGTGAATGTCACCAAGGGATTAACAGAAGCCCCGAACCAAAGTTCAGAAGATATTGACATTTCTGACTTCAGCCCCACTAGTAAAGGCAAGCTCCGGACATAAACCCTACTTTATTTACACTGCAACCTATGTTATTTATATCTATCTCTGCATTAAGTTCTTAGGAATTTTATGAAAAACCCTAGTTGCATTTTCCTAGGAACCAATGTATTGAATGTTAGCACTTGAGTCCGACTAGCTGCTATGCTAACAGGACCGGTAGAAGTCGGGTGATTCCCTATCACTCGCGCGATATAGGAGTTGTAATGTTTATATTATTGTTGTCATTATAAGGATGACGGACGGGAGTTTATGAGGTATCATGGTTGAGGTGATACCCCGTCTGTGTTATTGAATTGGATAAGGTCGCAGCGTGTGGTAGCGGTGGTTAAGCGTTTGAAAGTACTAACCACATGCCGCGAAATATGGTAAGCGGTAAGCCTAGTAACCAATTGGCCCGAGGAGTGGACATACCTCCCACAACTCGTCTTGCTTCTTCTGGTTACTTAAGTTCGACGTGTGGGAATACGTGTTGCAAGGGCAACCAGGAGTATGGGTTTTGTAGTCGCGCTATAGACGTATGTCCTGCACTTTGGAAGTGCGTATGGTCCTGCAGTCGCTTGTGGTGGCTCTGATCCACGAGTCAGAATGAAAGGCAAACGGTTGCTTCGGAACGACCCTTTGGTGTTCCAAGCGTGTGAGTTAGGTTTACCTTGCAAGGTTGAATTCAATTCAAAATCGTCCACTTCTCATGAAGATTGAGATTGCTTGATCCCTTTACCACATTGAGTAACAAGAGCAATTATATGGTTTCAAAGATGGTGTTTGACCAAAGATTTTACCATGCTTGAGTAGTTACAGGTGCTTACCTAGAATGGATAATCAACTAGAACCTGAAAGCTAAAAGTTGAAATTAAGGATCTACTCGTTATTGCTTTTCAGCTGAAATTCAACCCAGAACCATTAAAAGCCTTCATAAGTCTAGTTACATGGCTAAGTATACCATGAAACGGGTAAGCCTTGCTGAGTATGAGTATACTCAGTCTTGCTAGTTACATGTTTTCAGGTAAAGTCTTTGAAGACCCTTCTCTTTCCCTGTCATGGCCCGGTGCTCTTCCAGATGGTTGGTTCGCGGAATGGGATCCGTCCCCGGCCAACATTGGTGATCTCAAGTGATGTCGTGCTAGGGCTTAGCATGACATCCGTCTTGACGACATGCTGTAAATCATTGCGTATGTTTTCCGCTGCCAGAAACCATAGCTTTAACAGTTTGTAATGTTTTTCTCTAAATTTAGAACTTCGTACTGCTTTAAGAAACTCTTGTATTGTAATTTTCCTGTGATATAAAATATGATGGTGACTGTATCTCTGGACTCACCTTCGTGTGAGGTAACCTTATTTGATCCTGTGTATCGGTGGTTTATCGGGACGTTACCCGACAGGCCAAGGGATTATACCGTTTGAAGCACGTTGGAGCCCTCGGGAGTGGACTCGCGTACTTGAGCCGGTATAATTCAGGTTGGTTCTGCCACAGCTGGTATCAGAGCTATAAGGTTACCCTAGAGATACATTTTACCTTAAAAATGCTTTCAGTATAAAAGTTTGACCAACAAAACATTTGGCAAAGCCGCGTTGGATTCGTTAAGGATTATGCTTAGTACGTAAAGCCCTAGGGTAATGCTTATGAGGGAAATAGAGGTGGCTATAGTATATATATATAATTTTAACTACCAGCATTACTTTCCTGTCAAAACTTAAATTCATACACAACCAACCTTATATTCTGTAACGACGCCTTCGACGATGAGGTAAGAAGGTAAGGATCCTCAGCTAACTGGGGAGTTAGCCTTCCCGTCGGTGATGTGAACCGAACGCTGTTTCTCAAGCAGTGGCCTACTTGAGATGCTGCCAATGTACCAACTTTGATTGACTACATTGGGAGTATATGGTTCGGCGCAGGGTACGGCGATCGTAGTTCATACCCCCGCATTTTTGCGGTACCCCCCATGAATACGTTGTTTCGATGACGTATGTTAACGTCGTCTGTACGGCGGTAATCGTACAGATGCTATTTCTATAGTAAACAATAATGATTGGGGGCGCTTTCATGACATGCTGGCGTGAAAGGTTCAATATATATATATTGTATTTTCTGCAGGAATGCTAACCACGATTCAATAGGTTCTTAACGGGTAGGATTATCGACTAGATATTACAGGGAGAGACGTATTTATATTGTGCCACCGTAACTAACTACGTAAGACCAAGATTACTTGGCAGTTATTTTTGTTTGTGAGGATGTGTAGAACGTGCATGCATTATGTTACCTTGGATTAATTTGATTGCCTTGTTTGTTATGTTGTTATACTAAAATATGTTGCTTGTATCTGAATGCCGCCTAGACTTTGTGTTGTGGGAGCTAACGTAATATGCTAGGTTAACCTGGAGTTAAGAAAGTCTTTTGTGAACTAAGTGGGTTGGGTCATGTTTGAACCATATCGCCGATCTTAGCTTGACGGCCAAATCAAACCCTTGACCTTGCTTTGAATCTGTTTCGGCAGAAACATTGAGCTTCTCCTTTGATGATTAAACCTTGATAATCATCAGCAAACCCTTCAATCCATCATTCAGTGATTCATCTATCCTTTCTTGATGTTGTACCTTATATTGTTGGCTATTCTGGTTACAACATCTAAAAGTTGCACCTTCAATTTTTGCTTAGATGATGTTTGATAAATTAAAAAGATGTATGGCAATAATTACTTTTGAATACAATTCTCCCGGCAAAAGACATGCATCATAACATATACCATCTTTGGTCAGTGCATGGTGTTGCATTGTCATCGAAAATCCGTAGAGTGACTAACGGGTGTGCCTCCAATACAACTTTGAGTTGTCCTGGGTTTCCTAAATCTATCTTGTTGCTATTGGCACTACAAGGTTGTTATTCCTCTTTTGTGGTGGTGTTTAATCATATGACCATGATGCCGTGTCGGAACCTAAGGCCTCATGTGCACTGCAGTCACATGATTGAGCCATTAGGAGCGCACTGGTGACTAGGTATATGTGACGTAACCCACTGCAATCTCTTCTTATGCAACCATACTAGTGTCCTAACTTTTGATCTTTGCTTAAGGATATAGAACTACCCCGGTGTTAGTTACGAGAGAACAGTTGCAGAGTGCGAGTCATGTGCGTCATCAACTCATGCATCATACTTTATGCATTTCTTATGTGCATACATTGCAAGCATCGTCATCCTTGCATCATGGTGTAAGCATTGCATCATGGTAATGGCATTGTGTCATATGCACCATTTCGATCGTGCATGGGATCCTCCATCCTCATGTTGCACCATCATGGTAACCATACATTACCACAGTGCATCATGTTCATGGTTATATAACGAGCATTGTACTCTGAGTTGGAGCATTTTGTCATTATCCGTTGATTGCATCGGTATAACTAGGCATGTTTTGCAATCAATATCATCTAAATCATTCAGGTAATAAACTCTGAGCAGAAATGTTTCAAACATCACTCATCAATCTTTCGTACTATCCTCACTTGCTATTCATAAGTTGCGTGATGAATGTCGCCGACATTTATCGTCCTCATGTGGTGATCTTATGTTGTGATCTTAGTTCTATAAGAACTTGATCACCTTTCTTCTTTTATCTTATCATACTCATTCATATACAATCTATCTATGCTCTCGTCATACTCATCTTGTCATACTCCAACAGCTTTTATCATCAACATCAACCTTCTTTGGTGTGATTGCTTTTTGCCACTTTTGATGGGTGATTTGCTTCTCTTCCCTTCAAAGTCTTTCGTTCGAATCTCGGGACGAGATTCTTTTTAGGGGGGAAGGCTGTGACAGTTCATGTACTTGGAATGCTAGACATATATATTGTTAGTGTCAAATATGTGTTTGTTAAGTGTAAAGCTTATGTATGTTTATGTGAAGTTTTTGAAAATTTAAAGTACAAGTAAAAAGGGTCTTTTTGTAATTACAGAAAAACCTAGGGTTGTTTTTGCAAAAGTATATGGATAAGGGGTATCTTCAAAATACATGATGGGTGGTTTTGCAAACACGTTTTTCTTACTTTATCCCCTATAAAAAAATATATATCCAAAAGTTGCATTAGAAATGTATGTGTTGATTTGTGTAAAAGTTTGGGTAAAATGGTAAAAATAAGGGTGTTTATGTAATTTTATAAAAGTACAAGTAATTTTATGCAAGTATTTGATTTACAAAAGTAATTCTCAAAGTTATTCAGGGCTAAAGTGTAAAAGGTGCAAGTCATTATGACATGTCTATCCAATCATTATGACGAGTCTATCCCGTCATCATGACGTGTCATAAATGCTTGCATTTAGGTGCTGAATTTTATAAAGTTACGCTCTTTAGGACAAAAGTATTTCAAATCCAATCTTTGTTCAAAATTTCATGTGTAAAGATGCAAGTTTTGAGTTTTCGAACTTGGGCCCTAAAGCAATGTTGTAGAGTTTGAAAAAGTCTCCAACTTTCATTTTGGGCATTTCTTCATTAGGGTTTTGGATTGATGGGAAATTTTACTTTACAAACAAGTCCTTGCAGTTTTGTGAAATTGCGTATAGGCCCTTGGGGAATTCCACCTGTCCTTCTTCGTTGCTCTCCCTTATCCTGGCGCTCTTCCTTTTTCTTTCACCCGGCCGCCCATCTCTCTCCCTGCTTCTTTCCCTCTTTCTCTCCTCGGTGCGCGGGGCGCTGCCCCAGGCGGCGCGCGCACTGGGCGCTGAGGCAGGGCGCGCAGGTAGCGCGGGCGCAAGCCGGCGCGGGCGAGCACGTGGCGCAGATGCCATGAGCAAGCGCGCAGGCGACGCGGGCGAGCAGCGCGCGGGGCACGGCAGGGGCGAATCCAGGCGAGCGGTGCTGGCGCGGGGTGCAAGCGCGGCTGTGGCTCGGAGCGAAGTTCAAGTGCGCGCGGGTGGAGCGGAGGCTGAGCGGAGCGTGCGGCGCGGCCGCGGCTCGGCATGGGGCGGCTCGGTTTGGGCGCGCACAGGCGCTGGCGGCGCGCGTGCAGGCAGGCGCGGCATCAGAGTGGGGCATGGGCGCGGCGCTGAGGCAGACGTGCGGCGCAGCGCTGGAACAGGAGCGCACGAGCGCTGGCGCATGGACACGAGCAGGCGCTGGCGCAGGGCGGCACGGCTGGCAGTGTAGGAGCTCGCAGCGGTGGCGCGCAGGCGAGCGAGCGTGGGAGGAGGCGCGGTGCAGGCATGCGGGTTGAGCAGCAACGCGGGTAGGCGCGGCTGGTGGTGGTGCAGGAAGCATGGACGCGCGAACGGCTGGCAGTGCAAGCGCGCGATGCAAGCGCAGGTGGAGCTACGGGCGCGGCGTGGTGGCGTGCGAGCAGAAGGAGGGCGGCCGCAACAGGTGTGGTGCGGGCCAAGGATGCACGCGCGGTTTGGGCGTGCGCGGATGGAGCTGAGGTGTGACGGCTCAGGGCAGACCCGCACGGAGGGCAGCAAGGCCGAGCACGGCGGTAGCTTGGCGAGGGCGGCCGCGGAGGGACCTGTGATGCGGCAAGGCCGAGGCGAGTGCGGGTCCGGCAACAAGAGGAAAAGGAGTAACCGTGCAGGGCAACGACGCGCAGCGTGACGACGTGCAGGGCGGCGACGTGCAGCGCATGGCGAGGTCCCCGTTGGGCAAGCTCAGGCCGCGACCGAGTTAATGTGCAGAAAGGTCGCGCGCGGTGCGGGAGGAGCTGCAGTGCGATGGTTGTGGGCGGATTCGCACGGGAGCAGCGGGGCCGCGCATGGAGAACGTTGAAGACCCTTCTCTTTCCCTATCATGGCCCGGTGCTCTTCCAGATGGTTGGTCCGCGGAATGGGATCCGTCCCCGACCAACATTGGTGATCTCAAGTGATGTCGTGCCAGGGCTTAGCATGACATCCGTCTTGACGACGTGCATTAAATCATTGCGTATGTTTTCCGCTGCCAGAAACCATAGCTTTAACAGTTTGTAATGTTTTTCTCTAAATCCGGCCTCGACAAGAGCCGACCGCTCGGTCCCAGCGCGTTCTCGTCGGCGGCGAGGTCGCCGGCGGGGAGGAGCCGGTCGGGCAGGGCCTACGGGACCTAGGGAACACTTTGGAGGTGAACGTGCACGACGGGCGATAGTGGAACGGGACCAACGACGGGGAGGTGTGGCGGCCGTGGCAGCGCGTCGTCGTTCCTGGTGAAGGGCCGGCGAACAGGAGAAACTAACGCACACACGAGCACCAGGGGGAGTTGGGGATGTGATCTCCGTACTTGGATCGGCCGAGGAGATGGCGGAGGGGTGCTGTCGACGGTGAGGTCGAGCTCTGGCGGCTCAGGTGAGGGGCGGCTCAGGGTGGAGGCAATTCCGGCGAAGGGGGGGCCGGGGTTGGATGGGATCAGGTCGGAGGGCTAGGGGAGGAGGTGGGGAAGCAGTACGCCAAGGGGATTTGGACGGGGTGAAGGGATCCCAGCGAATTCCGGTGAGGAACACCACGGCGGCGGCTCGGGGTTGATGGTCGTGGGGAAGAAGAAAGGGGGAAAACAGGCCGGGGAGAAGGGTTTGGGTCGGCTTTATAGCAGCACGCCGCTTCAAGGAAGAGAGGGAGAGGAGAACCGGCCATGGGATTGGGCTCAAGACGGCGGGCGGCGCCGGTGACTCCCTCGGATGCGTGGCGGTGGCTCGGCTCCGGTGGCCCGACGTGGCAAGGGAAGGGGAGGACAGCAAGGTTAGCACGGGCGGTGGGGAAAGGGGTGAGGCGACGCGTGGAGCGAGGCGCAGAGCTGCAGGTGCTCGGGGGCAGCCGGTGGCAGGAGTCACGCGCGCGCGTAGAGGAGCAGAGGAGATCGGGGGCTCGGGGAAGACGATGGAGGACCCGGTTGCAAAAAGTAGAAAACTCAGGGGCCTCACTGTAATGTATAGGTAACTTTCCAACTAGTGTTCAAATGGAGGTGGGCCCAAAAGCAAAAGTGTGTAGTTTTTCAAAATGCACAACTTTGCTTTAAGGTTCATCCACAGAAGAGCTAAGGGTTTGCAATCAATTTGAAATTGAACAAGATTTCTAAACTTTGCGTAAATCCTATTATAAAATTACACCACATTTATATCCAAAAGGTAGTTTCACCTATTTTTGCGTTTTAAACACAAGTTTTTAACTTTTGCAAAACAACCCTGATACTTTCAAAATCTACCCTCCATGTTCACCCATTTAGCACAAAAGGACCTTGACTTAAATATAAATATATAACTAACCCTTTTCCCTTAGCATTTAAATTTCTAATTACACCTTTGCCACATTTTGCACACAACAACACATTAAAAGCCTAGGGTGTGACCATGCTATTTACCTGAGTGTAACAGTTAGCTGAAAAGAAATACAAGACACAGAAAATAGTGCTTGCAAAACAGGAAAAGATTAGGGTTAGATCTGAAAAATTCCATGGTGGGGCTGGATTGAGAAGATGTAATAGATCTAGGGGGTTTTCTGCAAATTTTACAAGACACAAGAAAGAACAGGAAAATTACATCTTTCTCCAGGGACTGGATTGAAAGATCTCGAGTTCCTCCATGGCTGCTGCATGGGAGCTTGCTGTCGGCCAAAATTGGAGCGATTTAGACCATGGGAGAGCACGGGAAGTGGGGGAAAAGAGAGAGGAGAGGGAGGGAGTTCGATTCCATGCCTTACCTATGACACTCAGGTAAAAAGCATGGTCACACCCTAGATCTTTAGTGTGTTGTTATGTACAAAGTGTAGCCAAAGTATGTTTAAAAATTTTAATGATAAGGAGAAGTGATAGTTTATATAATTATATTAAAATCAGGGTCCTTTTGTGCTAAGTGGGTGAATATAGGGGTTGAATTCAAATGTATGAGGGTTATTTTGCAAAAGTTCAAAACTTGTGTTTAAATCGCAAAAGTAGGTGAAACTACCTTTTGGATGTATGTGTAGTGTAATTTTATCTATAGGATTTACATAAAGTTTGAAAACTTTACGAAGTTTTATATTAATTTCAAAACTATTGCTCTTTTGCAGATGAACCCTAAAACAAAATTGTAGATCTTGAAAAACCCTGCATTTTTGCTTTTGGGTCCATCTCCATTTGAGCACTGGTGTGAAAGTTATCTATGCTTTACAGTAGGGTCCCTACATTTCTCTGAAATTGCATTTGGGTCCTCCTTCGTCTACCCCTCTCTCCCTCTCCTCTGCTTCTCCTCTGCCGCACGCCGACGCTTCTGCCCAGCCATGTGCACTGCCTCTGCCGCTCCTTTGCACCTGTGCACGTGTCGCTCTAGCCTTTGCCCCGCCGCTTCCCTCCCCCGCGCTGACATCTCCCCGCTCGGCCACGTCGCCCGCCGCCTGCCCGTGTGCTCCCTGCCGCGGCACAGCACACCTCGCCGCCACTGCCGCGCAGGCCACCGCTGTGCAGTCCTGCGCCGCTCCCCTCGCCCACGCGTCGTCCTGCCACTCCTTCCACCGCCCGTGTCACCTCCGCTGTCCTCCCCTCGCCGTGCCACGTCGGGCCGCCGGAGCACCGAGGCACACCGACGCCGCCCGCCGTCTTGGGCTCGGCCCGTGACCACTCTCTCCTTCTCTCCCTCTCCCTCCCATCAGCTAAGCCGTGCTTGCCCTATAAAACCAAACCGAGCTCCTCCTTTCTGCTGTTTTCCCCTTTCTTCTTCCCCGCGACCACCAGCACCAGACCGCCGCCGCACCTTTCTCGTCGGATTTCACAGTGATCACTCCACCCAGCCCAAATTCCAGCCGCACGCCGCTCCCTCACCACCTCCCCTAGCCCCCCAGCTTGATCCGGCCCAACTTCCAGCACCCCCTCGCCGGAATCACCCCCACCCTGAGCCACCCCTCACCGGCGCCGCCCGAGCTTAACCTCGTTGTTGACAGCACCCTTCGTCACCTCCTCGGCCGATCCAAGTACGGAGACCGCATCCCCATCGCCTCCTGATGCTCGTGCACATGTTAGCTTTCCCTGTTCGCCGGCCCTTCTCCGGGAACGATGACGTGCCGCCACGGCCGCCGCACCTCCCCGTCGTCTGCCCTGTTCCCTTGTTAGCCGTCGTGCACGTTCACCTCCACGGCAGTCTCTAGGTCCCGTAGGTCCTGCCCGACCGGCTCCTCCCCGCCGTTGACCTCGCCGCCGGCGAGAACACGCCGGGACCGAGCGGCCGGCTGTTGTTGGGGCCGGGCAGGGCCACATCTGTGAGAAGGAAGTTCTTTCCAGGGGCCCGAGCACAAAAAGACCGAGACCCCCCCCTAAGCAGTTCTGTTATTTCATGTGACTTTGTTGCTGCCTTGCAAAATTTGTAGAAAACCACAGAAAAATCCAAAATTTGCAAAACTAATTTTGTTGGAAACTAGATTTCAAATCCTACAACTTTTACTAATGAAGTTTAGTTTGAAACAAAATGCTTTTGCATCTATTTTAAACCTAAATTTAAAGGGTATTTTGTACATAACTTCTACATTTTAGCTTTGCTTCTTATGATTTTTAGCATGTAACTTCTATAAGCTATGTGTAATCTTATGTAAAAATTTCAAACCTAAATTGGTTTAGTAGCTCAACTTCTTTTGGATTTAGGTAATTCAAATTTGAAATGTGTTAAAGTTATCTAAGCATGTTCTTTAAAACTAATTGGTTAAGATCTTTTTGTCATACCCTAATGTGTTGATGATTAGTGTATAATTAAATTTCCAAAACTTTATGATCCTATTTACTTAAGTTTTGAATTTTAAACTTGGAATTTAAATTCAAATTCAAATGTTCTAGTTCCTGTCTGCAATAAATTCAGTACTATAATCATGACTCAATTATGAATGGTAATTCAAGCCTAAACCCCTTTGTTTCACAAACTCATGTGTGTTGACTCTATGAATTGCAACCTTGTTGTGATGTAAGATCTCAAATTCAAATTGTTGCATATCATATAGAATCAACGACGCTCGACCACGGAGACTACGAATTGGTCTTAGGACAGGACCAAGGGTTTTCTGAAGACCCAACACAAGTTGTCGAGGAATTAACTGAAGCCCCGAACCAAAGTTCAGAAGTCTCTGACACTTCTGCCCCCAACCCCACTCAAGAAGGCAAGCCCCAATGCATATCCCAGTATTTTATTTTATCACAATGTCACTTATATATTATATATCTTGCATTATGTCTACGAGTTGAAATAAAACCCTAGTTGCATAAAATCTTAGGAATCCAATGTATTGTACCCGAGTCCTTATCGCATAGATGCTCTGCTAAATAGGACCGGTAAAAGTTGAGTGATTTCCTGTCACTCGCGCGATATAGGAGTTGGATGTTTACAATTCTGCAATCACTATAAGGATAATGGACAGGGCCATGTGTGCTGCCATGACCTTGAGTTTTACCCTATCTATTTTGAATAAAGTTGATAAGGTCGCAGCATGTGGTAGTGGTGGCTAAGCGTTTGAAAGTACTAGCCACATGCCGCGAAATATGGTAAGCGGTAAGCCTAGTACACGAATGGCCCGGCAAATGGACACGTCTCCACCACTCGACTTTTATTTTATGTTTACACGCACCAACGTCTCCACAGGAATACGGGATCATGTAGTCGCGCTACAGACGTATGTCCTGCACAATTGGTGTGCATACGGTCCTGCAGTCGCTTGTGGTGGCCCTGATCCATAACCCAGAATATGAGAGAAACGGTTGCTTCGGAACGATCTTTGGATGTTCCAAGCGTGTGAGTTAGGTTTACCTTGCAAGGTTGAATTCAATTCAGACTGCTTATTCCTTCTGCCACATAGAGTAAAAAGTGTAATTGTTGATGAAATAATCTTGATGGATCATAATCTCTATCTTGCGTGCTTATTATAAGTGCTTACCTAGAATGACTAATCAAACTAGAATTTGAAAGCTAAAACTTGAAAGTAGGTTATACTCTTTGTTGCTTTTCAGCTGAAAATAAACCCAAAACCCTTGCAATGCCTTCATGAGTCCAGTTACGGGTTAAAGTATACCCCAGACCCGGGTAAGCCTTGCTGAGTATTAGAATGCTCAGCCTTGCTAGTATCTGTTTCAGGTATAACCTTTGAGAATCCCATGGACAACCCTACATGGCCAACGTCTGTTCCTTTTGGCTGGTCCGTGGAGTGGGATCCGTCCCCGGCTGGCAGTGACCCTCCTGAGTGACACCAGGCCTTGGGCTGAGCATGGTGTCCATTTTCGCGACGTGCATAGTCGCGTAATCTTTTCTTTCCGCTGTGAGTTTGGACAAGCTGTTCGGCTTATCAGTTTAAACATGGTTTGTGTAAGCTTACTTAAGTTTGAGCCTGGTTTGTAATAATGTTTGATTATCTATAAATTAAGAGATGATGAGCTGTTCTGTGATTGTACACTCGCCTTCGTGCGAGGTAAACCTATTTCGATCCTGTTGAACCATGGTTGTATCGGGCGGAGACCTGACAGACTAATGGATTGTTCCGTTTGAAGTGCATGAAGTTAATGTTGGCTGTATAGCGAACATTAGCGCACTTGAGCCAGAATAATTTAGGTGGTTTTGCCACAGCTGGTATCAGAGCTGTAGGTTTACTTTTACATCTGGAAAGGCTCTTATAATGTGTTTTCAGGATAAAACTGGTCAATAAATGAGTTTACAACGTACGTTGGATCCGTTAAGGTTGATGCCTAGAACGTAAAGCCCTAGGGACTTATATGGGAATTTACAGATGGCTACTAGAATATGTATATATGTATAGATAGTTCTGACTTGCAGCACTACTTTTTGTCAAAATTTAAATTCACGTACAACTCAACCTTACTTTTTGTAACGACACCTACGATCGTGAGGTAAGAAGGTAAGGATCCTCAGTTAACTGGGGAGTTAGCCTTCCAGTTGGTGATGCGAACCGAACGCTGTTTCTCAAGCAGTGGCCTACTTGAGATGCTGCCAATATATCAACTTAGGTTGATCATATTGGGAGCATATGGTTCGGCGCAGGATATGGCGATCGCTGTTCATACCCCCGCATTTTGCGTTACCCCCGTGAATACGTTATTTTGATAACGTATGTTAACATTGTCTGTACGGCGGTAATTATACAGATGCTATTTCTATAGTGAACAGTACTGCTTGGGGATGCTTTCATGTTGTGCTGCCATGAAAGGTTCATGATATACATGTATGTGTTCTTCTGCAGGTACACTAACTCCGATTAAGAGATTAGCATGAGTAGGATTTATCGCTTAGTTATTAGGAAGTGCCGTATGTGTTTTGCCACCGAAATTTAACCATGTAAGTCTGTGGATACTAGGCAATTGTTTTGATTGAGAGGACAAGTAGTATGTGCATGCATAATCTGTTATCAAACAAAAGAATGTAATATATGTTTAATATTGTTAAGGATGAAAGGTATGTTGTTTGTCTCTGGAATGGGTTGATAGGGTCCTTATGGTAATTTTAAGTTGGGTATCGTAAATGATGAGGACATCACTCCTACGGATATACAAGAGGTTCCTTCGCTGGACATTCTAACCATTCAAGCTCCAATCACAAGAGCTCGCGCGCGACAATTAAATTTAGAGGTGAGCTCGCTCCTAAGCGTTTCTGTTAATAATTGTGAGAATGGTTTGCTACCTAATTTTTATAATATGATTAGGAACCAAGAAGAGGTCCACGGAACACATGGAGAGGAGCATGGAGGTGTGGAGGAACAGCAAGGGCCGCCAAGCCACATGGAGACCCAATCCAATTTAACTTCGAGTCCATCTCGGAGTCCAGGAGCAGCCTGATGTAAATTGGACGCCCAGGCCACATCTGAAGTCTGAATTCGACGATCCACATATGGATGGAAAGATAATTTCATGGAGCTTCTATTGGCGTTGGTTTCAGGTTCAAACTCCTTCTGAGTCGTCGGAAATTGTCCGAGGAAGTTGGCGTCCAGATTCTGTTCCGGTGCTGCGACATCGTATTTTGGCCTTTGGGCCGTGTATCTTTGTTGAGCCCATTAGGGGCGCGTCCAGGGGGAAGCCACGCCCCTATTCCCTATATCTCAGTAGCCGCCGCCATCATTAGGGTTTGGGTTTTGCTTTAGATCAATCTGTCTTGAACAGTCGCCGTCTTTCGGTTTGTAGAACCCCAACTTTCGAGCTTCATCATTCATCTGCAGTTGTCACTACAATTTGAGTGCTGCGTTTCTTCCGAGTTCTTGCTTGTGTTCTTTGTTTTGCAGGCAGGGATTAGCCTTCTCGGCAAGGTCAACCGGATTGTGACTACAGTTGATAACCAGAGGAGTTGTGGTGCTAAGATTGCGGGGTTCGAGTTGCTGACTTGAAGCCGGATCGGTGTGTCGCACTCCGACCAAAATGAGTTTTCCTTCACCTGACAGAAGATCAGGCACCCCCGTTCATATCAAGTGGTAATCAGAGACTCAGGTATTCCCGTCAGGCTTACCCTAGTTTAGTTTGTTCCATCGTCCTATAACTCCAGAAAATTGCCATACAAAAAAATATTCCGCTGTCCTAGAACCTTTGTTTAGCCTCTGCAATTTCATTTTCAGACTCGCTTTGTTCAGTTTGTGTCCGTGGTCGAGTTGTGTTGCTGGTTTAGGGTTTGTCTTCGTCGTAGTTCAACCACACCATTGCTGTGTTTTTGTTTCAGCCGCTATCCCATCCACCATCACCCAGATCCCAAGTCGATCCATCCCATTACTCGACTTGCCCTCGCTAGCCGCCTTGTGTGAACTCTCGCCGCGCCAGCCCTAGATAGGTTGCGAGCCGCCTTGTGCCTTCCGCCTTACACCGCAGCCCCCCTTGGATTCATCTAGTGTGATTACCCATTGCACATACCAGGGAGAATTTGTGCCCTAGCCGCTGCTGATCTATCTGCCGGGTTGTGCCTTCGAGAAAAAACATAACTTGAGATACCTTCCATAAAACAGGCATAACTTTTCGCTCGGTTCTCCGTTTTGGCTGAAATTTTTACAGGAGCTTGGCAACAAAAAGTTGCACATACGATTCACCAGGCTTTGCCAGTCAGGCCGATCTCAAAAAATTCAAAAAAAAATCAGGAAGATAATTAAAAAATTCAGTTTCTGTCCAGCACGCTTTTTGGCATACCTGTTTGATTTTCTGTAGACCACATCTGATCTCGGTTTCAGGTGAAACTTGGTGTGGTTCCTATTCTGGTGTTGCTTGTGCTGAGAAAAATATCAAAAAAATCATTGAAAAAAGAAAATCGAAAACAACTAGGCTTTGCACTAGTGCCTTTTTGGCATTGCTAGTACAATATTTACAGTACTGCCATTCTGATTGTTCTGTGAGTTCTTCCATTGTTCTTTGTTCCAACTTGTTGTGCTACACGTAGGACACGTCTTAGCCAGCAATTGTGACTTGTACTTTGGATATTTATTGAACTTTGCTCATCTGCACTCGATTTTGTTCCACATACACATACATATTGTGCCTATCCTACAGCTCCATATACATACACTTCATCTCAGTGCAGCGAAGGACCCTTGCAATCTTGGTACCCTCTTCTCACAGGTTTTTCACCATCCACCGGTTGTACCATCCCACCGCTTGTGTTGGTAAGAACTTAGTAAGAACCTCGTAAGACGCGTGTGAGGGTGTGATTCCACCAACAAACCCACCTAGTTCATAGGGTCTTTTTGTTTTCACTAACCATGCCGGACGATAGACCTGTTTTGTCTAGTGAATTGCAGGCCATGATGGATGAACTCAAGGAGTTTTTCACTAAGGAGATAAATAAGGTGGCGCAAGACGTCCAAGGGGCCAATCATACGATTGAGGGGGTGAACAAACGCCTCTCTACACTGACAGACAGGGTTCAACGTCTTGAAGTCAACCCTTCCAAGAGCAAAGATGACGATGATGACTTGCTAGAGGATGATGATGACATCATTTTTGGGTCTGATGGCGAGCCTGATATGGCTAAGACTCGTGCGGAGAAGGTCCGTCGTCACCGTCTTCGTAAGAATAAAACAAGTATGGGAGGAACCAAACATCGGCGCACTACAGGTAATGATGATCCTTATGCCAAAGTCAAATTTTCCATACCTTCTTTCCATGGTCGTTATGATGCAGAGGAATACTTAGATTGGGAGATGACTATTGAACAAAAATTTGCTTCCCATCTTGTTCCTGACCAACATAGGGTTAGACAAGCCACTAGTGAATTTAAAGATTTTGCTATAATCTAGTGGCAAGAATGTGCTCAATTAAATATACAACCTGATTCATGGGATGCGCTTAAGATAGCAATGCGTGATCGTTTTATTCTGGCATCTTATAAGCGTGATATGCGTAAGAAATTACAACGTTTAGATCAGGGTGATATGTCTGTTCAGGAGTATTATGCAGAGCTTCAAAAGGGCATGGTTCGATGTGGTGTAGTTGAGGATGCTGAGGATAAAGTGTGTTGTTTTTATGGTGGTTTGAAACGTGAAATTCAGGACATTGTTGACTATAAATCTTTTACTACCACCAACCAGTTGTTCCAGCTTGCTATGCTTGCAGAAAAAGAATTGCAGGGACGACAACAACAACAGCAGCAACCACTTCAGAGCAGGAGCACCTCCAACAGATCCTACATGCCCAAATCTTTTACTCCCAAAGGACCTTCCACGGCGGTGTCACCAGCTCCAGCAACCACGCCCCCCGATGGTAAGTCTCGTGTGCAAGAACAGACCAAGAGTGCTTCACCAGCCGCGCGCTCTTCCTCTGGCATTCAGTGCCATCGTTGTCAGGACTTTGGCCATGTGATTCGAGAATGTCCAAGCAAGCGGACATACATTGCCACTGCTGATGGTGGCTACGTCAGTACTTCGGATACTGAGGATGACACTGAAGAGGTCCCACCTTCTAATGAGGGTCTTTCATTGAGTGCGGGTGATGCGGGCTCTCAGCGGATTTGTATTGCCCACCGTGTCCTCAGTACACAATTGGGACAGGCAGACAAGATGCAATACCATAATTTGTTCCAGATTTTATTTGTTTTCCACGATCGGCGTGCACGTGTAATCATTGATGGAGGTAGCTGCAACAACCTGGTTAGTGCTGATTTGGTCCAGAAGTTGGGTTTAGCCACACATCCTCATAAACATCCTTACCATGTTCAGTGGCTAAACGACTCGGGTAAGGTTAAGGTAAATCAAACTGCACGGGTGCATTTTTCTCTTGGTCCATATTCTGATTATGCAGATTGTGATGTGGTACCCATGGACGCATGTTCGCTTTTGTTGGGTCGTCCATGGGAATTTGATAATGATGCTGTCCACCATGGTAGAAGTAACACATACACACTTATTTATAAGGGCCAGAAAATCACTTTGCACCCAATGACCCCTGCTGAAATTGTACAAGCTGATAAAGAACGACTTGCTTCACCTGATGTTGCTGCCCCAGTTGCAACGCAGGCCGCTATTAAATTGAAAACTCATAATATGCTTGTAACCAAATCTGATCTATATGATATGGATGTTTCTACTGTGTGCTATGCTTTGATATGTAAGGATGCTTTATGTCCTATTCATGATATAGCTAGCACTTTGCCTCCTGCGGTCGCTGACATTTTGCAGGCGTATGAGGATGTGTTTCCAAATGAGCTCCCACCAGGGTTGCCACCTTTGAGAGGTATTGAGCACCAAATTGATTTGATTCCGGGAGCGTCTTTGCCCAACCGAGCAGCTTACAGGACCAATCCCGAGGAGACTAAAGAGATTCAGCGACAAGTCCAAGAGCTTTTGGATCGCGGGTATGTGCGTGAGAGCCTTAGTCCTTGTTCTGTACCTGTGCTTTTGGTTCCTAAGAAAGATGGTACATGGCGCATGTGTGTAGATTGTAGAGCCATTAACAACATAACTATTCGATACCATCATCCTATACCTCAGTTAGATGATATGCTTGATGAGTTAAGTGGTGCTATAATTTTTACAAAGATTGATTTGCGTAGTGGATACCACCAGATTCGCATGAAGTTGGGTGATGAATGGAAAACTGCTTTTAAGACAAAATTTGGTTTATATGAGTGGTTAGTGATGCCTTTTGGTTTAACTAATGCACCTAGCACTTTCATGCGTTTGATGAATGAGGTTTTACGTGCTTTCATTGGTAAATTTGTGGTGGTTTATTTTGATGATATCTTGATATATAGCAAGTCACATGAGGAACATTTGGATCATCTACGTGCTGTTTTTGACGCCTTGAGAGCGGCGAGCTTGTATGCTAACCTTCAGAAGTGCATTTTTTGCACCGATCGAGTTGCTTTTCTTGGCTATGTTGTGACTCCTCAGGGCATTGAAGTGGATGGTGCAAAGATTGATGCCATTAGGAGCTGGCCTACTCCTCAGACTATTACACAGGTGCGAAGTTTTCTTGGTCTTGCAGGGTTCTATCGGCGTTTTGTGAGAGATTTCAGCACCATTGCTGCCCCACTACATGAGTTGACGAAGAAAGGTGTTTCTTTCCATTGGGGCCCAGCACAAGATAACGCTTTTGATACTTTGAAAGTGCGGCTTACTTCGGCGCCCTTGCTGCAACTTCCTGACTTTGGTAAGACTTTTGAGCTTGAATGTGATGCCAGTGGCGTTGGTATTGGTGGCTTGTTGATGCAAGGAGGTAAACCTGTTGCTTATTTTAGTGAGAAATTGAGTGGGCCTACTCTGAATTATTCCACGTATGATAAAGAATTTTATGCTCTTGTTCATTCTCTAGAGACGTGGCAACATTATTTATGGCCTAAGGAATTCATTATTCATTCTGATCATGAATCACTTAAGTACCTTCGCATGCAAAATAAACTGAACCGTAGACATGCCAAGTGGGTTGAATTTATTGAATCTTTTCCATACATCATTAAACACAAGAAAGGGAAAGATAATGTTATTGCTGATGCCTTGTCTCGTCGTTACACCATGTTGTCTCAACTGGATTGTCGCATTTTTGGACTTGAGTCGATTAAGGGACAGTATGAACTTGATGCTGCTTTTAAAGATGTGATCCTGCATTGTAAAGAGGGTCGTGCTTGGAATAAATATGTGCTGAATGATGGGTATTTGTTTAGAGCTAACCGCCTATGCATTCCAGTTGGATCCGTTCGTCTTCTCTTGTTGCAGGAAGCACATGGTGGAGGTTTGATGGGCCACTTTGGGGCCACAAAGACGTTGGATGTGTTGGCCCACCATTTCTTTTGGCCACAGATGAGGCGAGATGTTCAGAGGTTCGTGAGTTGCTGCACTACATCTCAAAAGGCTAAGTCACACTTGAATCCACATGGTTTGTATATGCCTCTTCCTGTTCCTTCTATTCCTTGGTCGGATATTTCTATGGATTTTGTGTTAGGATTGCCTAGGACTAAGAGGGGGAGAGATAGCGTTTTTGTTGTGGTGGATCGGTTTTCTAAAATGGCACATTTTATACCATGTCATAAAAGTGATGATGCTGTTCATATATTGCTGACCTCTTTTTCCAAGAGATTGTACGCTTGCATGGTATGCCTTCTACTATTGTTTCAGATCGTGATGCGAAGTTTTTGAGTCACTTCTGGCGTACTTTGTGGAACAAGTTGGGTACAAAATTGTTATTTTCTACCACTTGTCATCCGCAAACTGATGGACAAACGGAGGTAGTGAACCGTACCTTGGGGGCCATGTTGAGGGCTGTTTTAAAAAAGAATTTGAAGATGTGGGAAGAATGTTTGGCTCATGTGGAGTTTGCATACAATAGAGCAACACATTCTACCACCAAGGTAAGTCCTTTTCAGGTAGTGTATGGTTTTATCCCGCGCTCCTATTGATATTTTACCTTTGCCTACTAGTGAGCGAATTTATAGTGAGGCTAAAGAACATGCTGAATTTATATTGAAAATACATGAAACAACTAAGCAAAATATTGAAAAGATGACTGAAAAATATAGAGTTGCTGGTAGCAAAGGTAAGAAAGAATTAAAGCTTGAACCGGGTGATCTTGTGTGGTTGCACTTGCGAAAAGAACGTTTTCCAGATTTGAGGAAGTCTAAGTTAATGCCAAGAGCTGATGGTCCATTCAAAATACTTGAGAAAATTAATGATAATGCATACAAACTTGAGTTGCCTCCCGAGTTCGGGGTTAGTCCCACATTTAACATTTCAGATTTGAAACCTTACTTGGGAGAAGAGGATGTGCTTGAGTCGAGGACGACTCCGATTCAAGAGGGGGAGGATGATGAGGACATCACTTCTACGGATATACAAGAGGTTCCTTCGCTGGACATTCAAACCATTCAAGCTCCAATCACAAGAGCTCGCGCGTGACAATTAAATTTAGAGGTGAGCTCACTCCTAAGCGTTTCTGTTAATAATTGTGACAATGGTTTGCTACCTAATTTTTACAATATAATTAGGAACCAAGGAGAGGTCCAGGGAACACATGGAGAGGAGCATGGAGGTGTGGAGGAACAGCAAGGGCCGCCAAGCCACATGGAGACCCAATCCAATTTAACTTCGAGTCCATCTCGGAGTCCAGGAGCAGCCTGATGTAAATTGGACGCCCAGGCCACATCTGAAGTCCGAATTCGACGATCCACATATGGACGGAAAGATAATTTCATGGAGCTTCTATTGGCGTTGGTTTCAGGTTCAAACTCCTTCTGAGTCGTCGGAAATTGTCTGAGGAAGTTGGCGTCCAGATTCTGTTCCGGTGCTGCGACATCGTATTTTGGCCTTTGGGCCGTGTATCTTTGTTGAGCCCATTAGGGGCGCGTCCAGGGGGAAGCCACGCCCCTATTCCCTATATCTCAGTAGCCGCTGCCATCATTAGGGTTTGGGTTTTGCTTTAGATCAATCTGTCTTGAACAGTCGCCGTCTTTCGGTTTGTAGAACCCCAACTTTCGAGCTTCATCATTCATCTGCAGTTGTCACTACAATTTGAGTGCTGCATTTCTTTCAAGTTCTTGCTTGTGTTCTTCGTTTCGCAGGCAGGGATTAGCCTTCTCGGTGAGGTCAACCGGATTGTGACTACGGTTGATAACCAGAGGAGTTGTGGTGCTAAGATTGCGGGGTTCGAGTTGCTGACTTGAAGCCGGATCGGTGTGTCGCACTCCGGCCAAAACGAGTTTTCCTTCACCTGACGGAAGATCGGGCACCCCCGTTCATATCAGTAAAGTACCTTAGGCTTTCCTCTGGTTTTCAGTCCTTGCTATTATCAGAATTGATTATCTCGTTCTATTTATCTTGTACTTTCTCAGCAAGGTAAAAGGTCTCACCATTTGCATTTTTGTTGCAGATGGCAGCCCCTCCTAACATCTTTTGGGATCCGCCAGGGCATCTCCATACAAATGCCCTGCATTGGGAGGGTTTTCCTCGTTTACTTTGGGAATCCTTAAGGTCGTTTGGCTATACCGACCCTCCACAGTATGATGCAATGGAGTATCGGGAAGAGGGCATTTATCGAGCTCAGGTCAAAATGATTATCCCTCAACACCCTCATCATTCCCAATGGCAACCCATTGAAATTGAAGTGATGGGTTATCGGATTGTGGATACCATTGAAGGAGCAGCACTGGAAGCTATCTATGTTTTCTGTAATCAGCATCCCGGGGAAGTCGCAGGACAACCCATTTGTTTATTTGCTACGACAGATCCTAATGAGCCAGAATGGAATCTCAGGATAGTCCCTGAGAGTCATAGACTGGAAGGTCCACCGGAAGAAGCATTTCGAGGTATGATGCGGTTTATGAACGTGCAGTATCATTACCAATTGTTACTGCGTCGTGAGATGGGCCAATTGGTCAATGCTGCGCGAAGTCTCTATAGGGAAGCTGATAGACATATCACCCAAGTGGATCAACTTCGAGCGTTGGTGATTGAGAAAGATGGAATCATTGCTACCCAAAATGAGACTATTCATCATCGGGAGGATCAAATCAATGAAAGTGATGCGACAATCACCCAACGCAACACGATCATTGAATTTCTTCAAGAGCAGATTCATGATCTCATCCTCGAAGTTGATGATGCTAATGCACACATAAATGAGCTTCAATAGCAGCCTGTACCTCCTGCAGTACCGGCACCTGAAGCAGAAGAAGAAGATCCTGAAGAAATTGAGGGAGTCTCCAAGATTGATTCTGAGCACGGAGATCCTATCATCAGTCCCCATCATTCCTCTTCGGGTAGTCAGTCATCAGTGGGCAACTTTGATGACTTTTAGTTGTAGTTGAGTGAGTGATAGTCTAGTTGTAACTAGTGTAGAGAAATGTAACATAGGCGGTGTATAGTCTATCTAGATGTAGCGCCACTTGCTGTATATGTGGCATGTGCTCTTAGGTAAAGGTTTGTAGTAGTTTGACTGTGTTAATGTAAGATGTAAGGATCACCAGTGTTCATATAGCAATCTAAATCATCTATTTTATTATCCTGCTCAATGTCCTTGCGTCTGTTCTAAGTGGATTGAATGGAGCTTATGAATTACATTTCCATTTGGTAATTCTATATTATCTGAAATTGGAGTAAGAATATGGTTGATAATGGATATCTCCTTTATTTCAGATGGTTGGAGCTACTCGCGGAACCCCGGAAGGATTCCGGGCAGATCAGGCCAGTGGTTCTCAGCAACAGCCACCCCCACCTCCAAATCTGGCCGAGGTTATGGCCCGACAAACAGAACTTCTTAATCAACTTGTACAGGCTCAGATGGGCCACTTCCATCAGCAACCCCGAGGCCGAGATGAACCCCTGTCGGCCAGTTACCAAGACTTCCTCAGTACCCAGCCTCCCTTATTCCATAAGGCCGACGAGCCTCTGGACGCAGAAGCTTGGCTTCGAACCATCGAGTCCAAGTTCGCTTTATTGTCTGCTTCATGTTCAAATGAAAACAAGGCACTTTTTGCAGCCCAGCAACTCCGCGGCACAGTTCGCCTATGGTGGGATCATTTTTACGCCATGCAGCCTGCCGATCATGTTGTTACTTGGGATGAGTTCCGAACCGCCTTCCGAGCGCATCATATACCTGAGGGACTCATTGAGCGCAAGCTCAATGAATTTTTGAACCTGACTCAGGGAACCTGCACCGTCATGCAATATGCACAAGTTTTCAACCACTTGTGCCAATACGCGGGATACCATGCGGACAGTGATGCCCGCAAAAGAGATCGTTTTTGCCGAGGCTTGAATACCAAACTTAAAGAACGATTGAATTTGGTAAAGGCCGACAATTTTAATGAGTTGGTCAACATGGCCATTACTCAAGAAGATTGTATCTCAGCCCACAGAACAGAAAAGAAACGGAAGACACCTACAGGGCCTGTGACAACGCAACCATCAAGGTATCGGTTGGTCCCGAGTAACGCCCCTCGAGCTTCGCCTCGAGGCAATTTGCCTGGCAGATGGGTAGCCAAACCACCCCAACCGGCACGATTCAACTGACCACCGACGCCACAAATTCAACAGCAACCACAACAAGGTCCGTGGCCGAGCTTTCCGCCAGCTAACCAAGGGAACAACAACTATCATTGTTTCAATTGCGGAAGCCCGTCCCACTTCATCAAGGACTGCCCTCAACCTAGGAAATCTTTCCAAGGGCAGACATCCAATCCAACCAACAAGGGCAAGAATCGGAGGCAAGTGGTACAGGTCCGCCAAGGAAGGGTGAACCTCACCACACTCTCCGAACTCCCCGAAGGGACACCGATAATGATGGGTACATTTTCTATCAACCATCACCCCGTTGTTGTTCTTTTTGATACCGGTGCCACCCATAGCTTTGTCAGTACAAAGTTTGGAACTAAAATAGGCCTGGATATTTTTCCTATTAGTGGGGTATATATGATAACAACTCCTGGTGGTATCATCTCCTCAAACCACGTTTGTAGAGGCGTGCCAATTCAAATGGGTAACAATCTAATGAGGACAGATTTACTATTACTAGACCTAAAGGGAATGGATGTTCTTTTAGAAATGAATTGGATGACCCAGTACCATGTATCTTTAGATATCTCTTCTCGAACTGTGGAGATAGATTCACCTGAACACGAGCCTACCATTCTTTACCTTCCACAACCAAAGTATCTTAACTCTTGCACTTTATGCTGCATCTGGGATTAAGTTAATGGATATCCCTATTGTTTGTGAATATCCAGATGTCTTTCCGGACAATTTACCTGGAATGCCCCCAGATAGAGCTATCGAGTTTATCATAGAACTCCAACCTGGCACAGCCCCTATCTCTAGGAAATCCTATCGTATGCCCCCTAACGAGTTGGCTGAGTTGAAGATCCAACTCCAAGACCTCTTAGACAAAGGTTTCATCCGTCCAAGTGCATCACCATGGGGTTGTCCAGCCCTATTTGTGAAAAAGAAAGACAATAGCTTGAGGCTGTGTGTGGATTATCGTCCTCTCAATGCGGTAACTATCAAAAATAAGTATCCCCTACCCCGCATTGATATTCTTTTTGATCAATTAGCCGGAGCTAAGGTATTCTCTAAAATAGATCTTCATTCCAGCTATCATCAAATTAAGATTCGGCCCAGTGACATTCAAAAAACAGCTTTCTCCACTCGATATGGTCTATACAAGTATCTGGTCATGTCGTTTGGTCTCACCAATGCTCCAGTATATTTCATGTACCTCATGAATTCTATCTTCATGCAAGAACTTGACAAATTTGTTGTAGTCTTCATTGATGACATCTTGATCTATTCCAAAAACCCAAAAGATCATGCCAAACATCTTCATGTCATTCTTCAGCGATTAGGAGACCACCACCTGTACGCCAAATTCTCCAAGTGCGAGTTTTGGTTAGATACAGTAAAATTTCTAGGCCATACTATTTCTGGTGACGGTATATCCGTTGACCCCAGCAAGGTACAAGAAGTGATGGATTGGAAACATCCCACAACAGTCCATCAGATCCATAGTTTTCTTGGTCTAGCAGGCAATTATCGTCGCTTCATTCCTGACTTTTCCAGAATAGCCAAACCTATGACCGAACTACTGAAGAAAGGTGTTAAGTTCTCTTGGGGTCAAAAATGCGATGATGCATTTCACATTCTTAGAGATCATCTTACTACTGCTCTAGTCTTGGCTCAACCAGATGTGTCAAAACCCTTTGACATCTATTGTGACGCATCGGGAACTGGACTCGGTTGTGTACTTATGCAAGACCACCGAGTAATTGCATATGCATCACGGGCACTCAGAGTTCATGAACAGAACTATCCTACTCATGACCTTGAACTAGCAGTTGTCATCCATGACTTAAAAATTTGGAGACATCATCTAATGGGTGCAAAGTGTCATATATATACCGACCACAAAAGCCTCAAATATATCTTTACACAAGCAGATTTGAATATGAGGCAAAGACGCTGGCTAGAACTGATCAAGGATTATGATCTAGAGGTACATTATCATCCAGGCAAGGCCAATGTTGTTGCAGATGCGCTCAGTCACAAAGCACATTGTTCTTGCTTATCTGTTAAAGCTTTCAACGAGACTCTTTGCTGGGAAATGAGAAAGCTTAATCTAGAAATCGTTCCCCAAGGTGACTTGAACCATCTCTCAGTTGAAGCCACACTTAGGGATGACATTGTTCTAGCTCAGCAGCGTAGTAAGGGAATTGGAATTATTAAGCAGAAACTAATACAAGAAGAAGGGAAATATAAGTGCTTCCAAATGGATCCAGAAGGAGTTTTATGGTTCAACGAACGTATTGTTGTACCCAAGGACCATAAGCTCCGTAAGCAAATAATGGACGAGGCCCACCTGTCCAAATTCTCTATGCACCCTGGCAGTACGATGATGTACCAGGATCTGAAGCAAAATTTTTGGTCAGGGTACGATGATGCACGATGATGCACACTTTCTAAATCGAAGCAATTAAGTCCCTGGTCAGGGAAAACAGAGAACAGGAAGATAACGACGATATTCCGCAAAGGGGTCATCGGCATTAGGAAGATTTAGCGAATCAGGGCAAACCTTGGGGTAGCCTTGGTTGTGGAGGAGAACGGGTGGAAAAATGAATTCCCGTGGTGAACAGGATCGGCGATGAGAAGTGCTCGACGGTGACGAGGTTCCGCGGGTGACGAAGAAGCTTGCCGGGAAAGGTTGCAGTGGGTGGAGAATGGCCGGAGGGATATTCCTCACGGTGACCCGTGGCGATGTTAGTCGGCTTTGCCACGGTGATGATGTTTCAGCGAAGGGATCCGAAGAGGCTCGATAAGAGGGTTCACGAGCTTTCTTGAGGTGTTGTGATCTTGCTCGGACGATCGGCGAGGAATAAGAGTTGCTGGATGTCGTGGACCATGGGACAAGACGATGGAGCTGGATTGGTTCGCTATGCCAACTCCTCTGCGAACCTCAGGATTTTCCCTGCTCACGGGCTGAGCCTCCACTGCTCACGCGCGTGTGCTGCAGAAACACGGTCGGCACACCAGTGTAGCCTCTTGCAGGACCGCCGCGCTTGGTTGCATCTCCGGTGCGCCGCTTCTGCTCTGCTCCCGCATCAACGGCCCCCAGCCTGCATGCGCGTGGTCGGTTGCCTTGCATACACACACACTTGCGGAAACGAACTGAGCTGGCCGTCAGTCCTGCGTCGTGCGTCGGACCTGCGTCACGCTGCTCTTGCCTCGACCTCCGCATGAGTGGAGGGAGCTCATCGTGCCTGGCTGCACCGCGGCACTCAGCCACCTCCTACACCAGGTTCTGTGCATCCGACCGCCTCGTGCCGTTGCGCAGCTTCTCCTTCCGAACTCGCCGTGCCATATTTGCTACCTCTGCCTCCGCGATGGCCGCGATCTGCCTGCATTAGGTGTAACACCCTAAGGTAAATTTCTTAAATTTTAATGAATTTATCTTGGCTTAAATAAAATTTCTAAGGTTTTTCTTGATTTATCTAGTATTTAAATTAATTTTATATCACAAGTAACTAAAATTTACCTTAGGAACAACATGGTTGTGCATTCATGCTGGTGCATTTCTTTTATTTGTTTGAATGGTTAGATTTGAATTCAAATCTCATGTGAATTCAAATAGAATTGAGTTAGTTGGAAAGAGAAAAGAAGAAAAGGAAAGAAAAGAGAAAGGCAGCCCAACCTAGCCAAAACCATCTCTTAGCCCGGCCTGCTCTCCTTCCCTCTCTTCCCCTTGGGCCGGCCCTCTCCCCAGCAGCCCACTCCCCTCTCCCTCCTTCCCCTCCCCACGTGGGCCGCGCCCGGCCCAGCAGCCAGCCCAGCACCCCGCACGCTCTCCTCTCTCTTCCTCTCGCTACCACCCGGGCCCGCATGTCGGCGCCATTTCCCTCCCCGCCCATGCGCCCGCTCTCCCTCCTTTCTCTCTCTGCCTCTTCGGCCCCACGCGTCAGCGTCCTCCCCCTTTCCCCCTTTCTTCCCCGGTGCGCAACGGCCCCGAATGTGGCAGAACCAACCTGAATTATACCGGCTCAAGTACGCGAGTCCTCAATGAAGGGCTACCTCGCACTTCAAACGGTATAAAACTATTGGTCTGTCGGGTAACGTCCCGATGAACCACCGAACGCAGGATCCAACAAGGTACCTCACACAAAGGTGAGTCCAGAGATACAATGCCAAAATAATTTACACCACAGGCAGTTATATTACAAAAATATACAAAATAACATTTGTTCTCACTGAGGAGAGTTTATTACAACACAAGTTCGAGTTTTTGGTTAAAGCAGCGGAATTTGAAAAGCGGAGTTAATATACACGGCGTCATTACAGATATTATGCTAGCCCTGGCATAATATCACTCGGCGGGGTATGTGTTGGCCGGGGACGGATCCCATTCCACGGACCAACCATCAGGCAAAGGGTAAGGCCATGGTGTAATGAACGCTGGCTCATCAGAAGGGTTACCTGAAGTAAATCAACAAAGCAAGGCTGAGTATACTAATACTCAGCAAGACTTACCCGGAATTGGGTATATCTTAGCCCATAACTAGACTCATGATGACTTTTAGCTTTGGGTAGGGTTTTTAGCTGAAAAGCAACAAAGAGTAGATCCTTAATTTCAATTTTTAGCTTTCAGATTCTAGTTGATTAACCATTCTAGGTAAGCACCTATAGCTATTCAAACATGGTAGAATCTTTACTCAAACATCATCTTTAATAATCACATAATTGCTCTTGTTACTCTATGTGATAAAGGGGATAAGCAGTCTCATACATCGTGAGAGGCGGACGATTCTGAATCGAGATTCAACCCTTGCAAGGTAAACCTAACACACACGCTTGGAACACCACAGGGTAATTCCGAAGCAACCGTTTGCCTTTCATTCCGACTCGTGGATCAGATCCACCACAAGCGACTGCAGGTCATATGCACATCCAAAGTGCAGGAAGTACGTCTGTAGCGCGACTACAAAACCCGTACTCCTGGTTGCCCAGCAACACATATGCCTACACGTCGAACAAAGTAACAAAAAGAAGCAAATACATGTGGTGGGAGGTATGTCCACTCCTCGGGCCGATCGGTTACTAGGCTTACCGCTTACCATATTTCACGGCATGTGGCTAGTACTTTCAAATGTTTAGCCACCGCTACCACACACTGCGACCTTATCAAAATTCAACAACCCAGACGGGGTATCATCTTGACCATGATACTTCATAAAACTCCCGCCCGGCATCCTTATAGTGATAGCAGGAATGTAAACATTACAATTCCTATATCGCGCGAGTGACAGGAAATCACTCGACTTCTACCGGTCCTATAAGCAGAGCAGCTAGTCGGACTCAGTTCTAGTGTTCAATACATTGGTTCCTGGAATAATGCAACTAAGGTTTCCAAATAATTCCTAAGGACCTAATGCATAGAGATATATATGAATAATATAGGTTGCAGTGTAATAAAGTAGGGGTTATGTCCGGGGCTTGCCTTCGCTGGTGGGGTTGGGGTTAGTCAAACTATTATCTTCCGAACCTTGGTTCGGGGCTTCAGAAAAATCTGCGACAAGAGTCCCGGGGTCTTCTGAATAAATTTCTTCTTGTTCCGGGATTAGTTGATAATCCCCGTCAGCGAGAGTGGTCGAGTCTACATGAGATGCAGAATTACAAGTTATGGAATGCCTTTACTTTTATTTTACTTCCCGATAAAGTTGCAATCCAATATAAATAACATTTTATTTTGATGCATTTCCTAATTACCCTATACTGGGCAGTCATTTATTGAGCACTAATAAGTTTACTTAGATTCATTAAACAACAAATTTAGCTAGGTTAAGTGTTCAATTAGTAGCATGGGGCAACAGGTGGTGTGGTTTCCATTAATATTTATATTAAAAGCTTTACATATTAACCTCTCAATTTTTAAGTTACCATTACCCTATAAATCTAATATATTATATCTAATTTAATTAACATCTAAGTCTTGGTTGAAAATTTTAATAACATGCTATAATATTACAAAACAGGACCTTAATCTATTTTCATGATTTTAGAACATTTAAAACTGTATTTATTAATTATATTAAGGAAACTACTCCTTATTCCTAATAAAATTTATACAACAAGAAAATAATACTAGAGTATAAGGCTAATTATTTTTCTTCAATTCTACATCTTAAAAGAAAATTATTAGCACTGGTTTTACTAATTTATCATTTTTCTATGAATTATTATGTATTTCTTAAGTCTACAAGCAATTAACTTTGGTATTTAAATTAGGTCATCAAACATTCAAAAATTGAAGTCGACCTTTAAAGCAAAGTTGCAGATCTTTGTCTAAAGATTCTAACAAAATTTAGTTTACTATTTTATGATTTTTTCTTGAAGAGATATGGTATTTCTAAGTTGACAGCAAAAATTACATAAGGAGGTCCCTGGGCACTATTCCTCTGAGTCTATGGCTTTGCACTTAACCCCCTGGATTTCCTTTCCTTCTAACCCGAGGTCCCTGGGCTGGGAACCGAACAGAGCAAAGCGGTGGCGGCCGTGTTCCGGCGACGGTGATCACCGGCGATGAGGTCTGAGGGGAGGAAAAGGAACAGGAGCTCACGAGGGTTCTTATGCACCACGTGTCGAGAGCTGAGGTGGTCGGATGGGTAGAGTTCGACGGAGACCCGAGACGACGGCGGCGGGGTCAACGTCGACGGCGAGGCTCCGGCGATGAACGTGGGCCAAGATCCTGCGCACGAGAACCAGTGAGTCGTGGGGAACGTGTACGTGCCATCAATTTGATGAAAACATGCTGGATCGAGGGAACTCGACGGAGACCGATGCGGCGGCGGCGAGGAAGAACGCCGGCGAGCGTCGGGAAAGCACTGTGATGCACTAAAGAGCCAAGGGAAGGGTCGTACAGCTTCAGGGTGATGATGTGGTGCTGGCTAGGGTGTCGTGGTGGTGTGAGAGTACCTGGAGCGAGCTGCCCACGGTGGAGGCCGAAGGCGACGGCGGCGGCGCTCGTCGAGGACAGGGTTCCAGTGGAAATTGGGGAGGATCAGGGGGTCGTCGAGCACGAGTAAGTCACGGGGAAGCTGGTGCGAGAGTTGGCTGGGGCGGAGGAGGTCCGGTGTGGGCTGCCCACGGGCGTGCCGTGCGCGGCCGGAGTGGAAGGGAACGGCGGTGGCGGAATGCAGCTCGAGTACTGGAAATTGGACGCTGGGGTTAGCAAAACAGCAGGTGGGTGTGGATGTGGTGCTGCTGCGCGCGAGAGAGAGGGAGTTAAGGCACCGGGGTGGCCTGTCCACGGTGACCAGGAGGTGGCGGCCGGCGGTAGCCTCGGGTTACCGTGGCGCGCGCGCGTGAGGCCAGGAAGAGAGAGGGAAGAAGTCGAAACCGGGAGGCGATGACGCGTGGGAGGTTGTAGCAGCTGGAGGTGGCGCTCGGGTGGTCTGCGCCGGCGGTGAGCGGCGGTGGCAGGGCGGAGCAGAAGGGAAGCGGCGCGTGCCAGAGGAAGACGAAGCAGGGAGATGTCAGGAGGACTAGTTCGTAATTTCCAAAGAGTTCAGGGACCCCTCTGTAAACTAAAGTTTTCCCACTGCTACAAGGGTCAAATGGAAAAGTGCTCAACATGAAAGTTGTAGAGTTTTTCAAACTCTACAATATTGCTTTAAGGCTTGGGTTTAAAATCTCAAAGGGTACGGTTTTATTTTGAGTTTTTGAACACAATTCAAATTATAAACTTTGTCTTGTAATTTAAACAAAATGCTTTAATGCTTAGGGTCTTTTTGCAAGTTTTTCTGCAGTCATCATTACTAGTTCTTTTTACACTTTAATCCTTAGGTAAAACTAAGTTTTACTTTTATCTTTTTACCATTTCACATGTAAGTCCTTATATGTTTGTATTAATTACATAAAGGTCCTTAATTTCATATAAAGTCTATTTCCCTTAGTGTTTATTTAACTTTTGCTCTTTTCTTTTCTATAGCCATCTAAAATTTGACACTTAGGATCATTTTCACATACTTGCACATGAAACTTTATAAAACTTATAATTTACAAATGTACCCTTATTACTTTGTACAACTTGTATACACTATATCCTGCTTACATATATTACACCCAAACTTAGTATCTAGTTGTCTAACTACCTGGATATCACAGCCTTCCCCCCTTAAAAAGAATCTCGTCCCGAGATTCCGAAGCTGAATAGAAATGGATAATTAGATTTGGGGATTGGCTTGCAGGAAGTCTGGAAAATTCCGTTGAAGATAAGACTCAGTCTCCCAAGTCGCTTCTTCTTCGGTGTGATGATCCCACAAGATCTTGTACATCTTAACTGCCCTTCTTCTGGTGAATCTTTCCTTAGTATCCAGAATTCGAAGAGGTTGTTCGATGTACGACAAATCAGGTTCAATCTCAAGGGCACCTGTCTCAACGATTTCTGTGGGTACTTTGACACACTTCTTAAGTTGAGAGATGTGAAAGACATCGTGAATAGCCGTCCATTGAGATGGAAGACGAAGTTTGTAAGCCACTGGGCCACAAACGTTTAAAATTTCAAAGGGTCCGACATATCGAGGTGCTAATTTCCCTTTTATGCCAAAATGTTGGACACCTTTGGTAGGAGATACTCGGAGATAGACAAAATCTCCTATCTGGAATTGCAGAGGTTTCCTTCTTTTATCTGCATAGCTCTTTTGTCTGGACTGAGCGGTTTTAAGATTAGATTGAATAACCTTAACCTTGTCTTCGGCTTCAATGACTAGATCTGGTCCAAAGATTTTGCGTTCACCGGTCTCTGACCAACTCAAAGGAGTTCGGCATCTGCGACCATATAACGCTTCGAAAGGAGCCATTTGAAGACTAGCTTGGTAACTGTTGTTGTAAGCAAATTCAGCTAGAGCAAGACACTTGTCCCAACTTGTACCATAATGAATAATACAAGCTCGAAGCATGTCTTCAAGAATTTGGTTAATTCGCTCAGTCTGCCCATCAGTTTGGGGGTGATATGCAGAGCTTCGAATCAATTTGGTCCCTAGAGCTGATTGTAACTGCTCCCAGAACCGTGCGATAAATTGGGGCCCACGATCAGATATGATAGTTTTCGGAACCCCATGCAATCGAACGATTTGTTCCAGATAGACTTCGGCATACTTCTTAGCAGAGTAAGTGGTATGCACCGGAAGAAAATGAGCTGTTTTTGTGAGTCTATCGATGATTACCCATATGGAGTCATGTTTTTGAGACGTGTTGGGAAGACCAACAATGAAATCCATGCTAATGTCTTCCCATTTCCATGACGGAATGGGTAATGGCTGAAGTATACCAGAAGCCTTGAGATGACTGGCTTTGACTCTCTGGCATGTATCGCACTCAGACACATATTTGGCAATTTCTCTCTTCATTCTGGTCCACCAAAAATGTTGCCGAAGATCGTGATACATCTTGGTGCTACCAGGATGAATAGAGAATTTGGACAAATGTGCTTCATCGAGGATTTGCTTACGAAGTTGATGATCCTTAGGCACAACAAGTCGATCGTTGAACCATAGGACTCCTTGACGATCAGTGTGAAAACACCGATACTTAGCTTCTCCCTGGGATAGTTTGGATTTAATGATTTTGACACCCTCATCATGTAGCTGCGACATGACGATTTCATCCCGCAAAGTAGACTCAACGGAGATCAAGTTTAAACTACCTTGGGGAATAATCTCAAGATTGAGTCTCCGCATTTGATGGCAAAGAGTGTCATTAAAAGTGGATACGGTTAAACAGTGACAATGTGACTTGCGGCTAAGTGCATCCGCAACCACATTAGCTTTGCCTGGATGATAGTGTACCTCAAGGTCATAATCCTTGATTAACTCTAGCCAACGCCTTTGCCTCATATTTAAATCAGCCTGATTGAAAATATACTTGAGGCTCTTATGGTCAGTGTAAATGTTACACTTAGCGCCCATAAGATGATGTCTCCAGATCTTGAGAGCATGAATAACTGCTGCCAATTCAAGATCATGTGTTGGATAATTTTGCTCATGAGTCCGAAGCGCTCGGGATGCATAAGCAATAACCCGGTTGTTTTGCATAAGAACACAACCAAGGCCAATTCCGGAAGCGTCGCAGTAGACATCAAAAGGCTGATTACTATCTGGCTGAGCTAGTACTGGAGCAGTCGTCAGAAGTTTTCTTAAAGTGTGAAATGCTTCCTCACACTTTTCATCCCAATGGAACTTAACTTCTTTCTTGAGTAGCTCAGTCATGGGTTTAGCTATCTTGGAGAAGTCTGGAATGAATCGGCGATAATATCCTGCCAATCCAAGGAAACTTCGTATTTGATGGACTGAAGTGGGAGGACTCCAGTCCATAACTTCTTGAACTTTGGTTGGATCAACCGATATGCCTTGACTAGAAATAGTATGTCCCAAAAATTTCACACTATCTAGCCAGAATTCACATTTGGAAAATTTGGCATAAAGGCGATGATCCCGTAATCGTTGAAGAACGACACGTAAATGGTTAGCATGGTCTTCTTTGGTTCTGGAGTATATCAGAATATCATCGATAAAGACTACGACGAATTTATCGAGCTCCGGCATAAATACGGAATTCATGAGATACATGAAATATGCCAGTGCATTTGTAAGTCCAAATGACATGACCAGATATTCATAAAGTCCGTATCTGGTTGAGAAGGCCGTTTTTGGAATGTCACTAGGCCTGATCTTGATCTGATGATAACCGGAGCGTAAATCAATTTTAGAAAAGACCTTTGCTCCAGCTAATTGATCGAACAAGATATCAATGCGGGGAAGGGGATACTTATTTTTGATGGTAACCGCATTGAGTGGACGGTAGTCGACACACAATCTCAGACTATCATCTTTCTTCTTGACAAAGAGAGCAGAACAACCCCAAGGTGAAGCACTGGGGCGTATATAACCCTTATCAAGAAGATCTTGTAGCTGAACTTTCAGTTCTGCCAATTCGTTTGGAGGCATACGATACGGCCTTTTTGAAATTGGAGCAGTGCCCGGTTGAAGTTCAATGATGAACTCGATGTCTCGATCTGGTGGCATTCCAGGCAGATCGTCGGGAAAGACATCGGGGTATTCACATACTATAGGAATATCCTTGACTCTGATATCGGTGATAGCATAAGTACAAGGATGCAGACATTCTGGCTGAGGCAGATAAAGAGTAACGGCCCCACGATATGGTGAATCGATTTCGATAATTCGGGAAGATATATCTATCCGTACTCGATGTTCTGTCATCCAGTTTGTCTCGAGTATGACATTGGTATCCACCAAATATAATAACACCAAATCAGTTTTGATTTCAATGCTTCCTAACTGAATTGGCACACTTTTAATTATTTGGTTGGAGATAATTTTTCCTCCAGGGGTAGAGATCATGTATGACCCCTGGATAGGACAAGAATTAAGTCCTAGTCGGGTTCCACAGTTGTTACTAATAAAACTATGTGTTGCTCCAGAGTCAAATAAAGTAACAACTGGTTGGTGGTGAATAGAAAATGTACCCGACATGACAGGAGCTCCATCTGGAAGTTCTGCAAGAGTGGTGAAGTTAATTCATCCTTGTCGGACCTGCATCACCGGCTTCTTGCCCTTATTCTGATTTCCCTGGGTGGAGCTCTGCCCTTGATTTGGTTTCTTAGGCCGCGGGCAATCTCGGATGAAATGGTCCGCACTTCCGCAATTGTAGCAGCGATAGTTGCTGCCTTTCTGTGGCACTTGCTGAATATTTGGCCGTGGGCCAGATTGTTGTGCTTGTTGCGGGGGCACAGGAGGTCGGAACCTTCCTTGCTGCTGAGGCGGCCTAAAAACCAATCTTCCCGTAGGGGCATTGCGTTGTGGTGCTCTGGGCGGCGTATTGGGAACAACCTGATACCTTGGTGGTTGAGCACTCGAGGTCCCAGCAGGGTTCTTCCGCTTCTTCTCGGCTGAATGCGCCACAATGCAGTCTTCTTGAGTTAAGGCCATGTTAACCAACTCACTGAAAGTAGTAGCCCTCACAAGGTTCAGGCGTTCCTTGAGTTTGGTGTTCAGGCCCCGACGAAAACGGTCTTGTTTCTTGGTATCATTATCTGCGTGATACCCTGCATACTGGCACAGATGATTGAAATTCTGTGCGTACTGCAAAACTGTATTGGCACCTTGGGTAAGAGCCAGGAACTCGTTAAGCTTTCGCTCCAATAACCCTGCGGGTATATAATGCGCTCGGAAGGCAACCCGGAATTCATCCCATGTGATGACATGCCCTGCAGGTTGCATGGCATAAAAATTGTCCCACCAGATTCTAGCAGCACCACGAAGTTGTTGAGCAGCAAAGGAAGCCTTGCTAGAATCCGCACATGGTATGGTCAGGAGAGCGAACTTCAACTCAATGATGTGGAGCCAGGCATCGGCATCCAATGGTTCCTCGGCCTTACTGAAGAAAGGCGGTTGGGTACTGAGGAAATCTTGGTAACTAGCCACCGGAGGATTACGATCATCCCGGCCTCCTCGGAATTGTTGCTGCTGATTCTGCTGTGCTTGAACTAGCAAATTAAGCAATTCCGTTTGCCGAGCCATGACTTCGGCAAGGTTGGGAGGAGGTGGTGGCGGTTGCTGAGAACCGCTGGCCTGATCAGCCCTGAAACCCTCCGGGGTTCCCGTGTAACTCCAACCATCTGAAATAAAGGAGATGTCCATTATTAACCATATATCCTTACTCCCAATTTCAGAAGATATAACAATGCATATATTCCGCACAATCATCTCATCTCAGAATTAAAGATAATGAACAAGATGATTAAAACCGGAAATTATATTACATTGGTGACTCAGATAGTTCCCACTCTGCCTATCGAAAGCTCACTACATAGGCCATCTATGTTACATCAAATGGCGCAAGGTTTGATTACTTAACTATTACATTCCCTTAGATTACATTTCGAAAGCCGACGATTTACTAAAAATCGTCGAAATTTCCTACAGAAGACTGACTGCCAGAAAGAGAGTGATGGGGACTAATAACAGGGTCCCCATGCTCAGAATCAATCTCTGAAATACCCTCAATTTCCTCTGGGTCTTCTTCTTCTTCTTCTTCAGGTACTATGGGTATAGCAGGGAGTATGGGTTGCTGCTGCATTTCTTCAATATGAGCCTGGGCATCATCCGCTTCGATCATCAGATCATGAATTTGCTCTTGTAGAAATTCTATAACAGCGTCACGTTGAGTGATAAGATGATCACTCTCAAGGATCTGATCTTCGCGATGAAGAATTGTTTCATCTCTTGCTGCAATAATTTCATCCTTTTGGGTTACCAAAGCTTGTAACTCTTCTATTTGGGTCACTTGGTGATCAGCATTCCGATAGTGGCCTTGAGCCACACCAGTTATCTGACTTACCCCATGATGCAGTAGCATTTGGTAACGATATTGCACATCCATAAACCTGGTAACAATACGGACGGTTTCTTCAGCTATATCTCCTAGCAAATGACCAAGATGATTTGTCCGAAAATCCCAGTCCGAATTACCCGGGTCTATGGTAGGAAATAACCCAATAGGATATGAAGCAACTTCAATCGGATGTTGATTGCAGAAGAGTTTGATTCCTTCTAAAGCAGCAGTTTCAAGAGTATCCACTAGACGATATCCAACCACTTCCACTTCTATGGGAGGCCATAAGGAGCGGAAAGGGTGTTGAGGAATTATCATCTTAACCCTGCAGCGGAAAACTCCTTCTTCAAGATACTCTACCCCATCATACATAGGAGGTTCTGTATAATGAAACATACTCAAGGATTCCCACAAAAGACGAGGAAACCCTTCCCAATGTAAACCATTGGTGTGAAAGTGCCCCTCCTGATCCCAAAAGGTACTAGTAGGAGCAGCCATCTGCGATAATAATGCAAATGGTAAGATATTTTTACCCTGTTGAGAAATTTTACAAGGTAAAATGGATTAAGATAGCTAATTCTGATAACAGCAAAGGCTGGAAATCAGATGAATGCCAAAGATACCCAACTAAGGATTCTTACTTACCCAAATTAAGAAATACCAATATGTTGCCTATTCCTTAGGAAGCATCAATTTAAACATTCAATTTAGTTGATTAAAGGATTTATGCATGCACGTACTAAGCGATCTTACAACTAAAAATAACTGCCAAGTAATCTTGGTCTTACGTGGTTAGTTACGGTGGCACAATATAAATACGTCTCTCCCTATTAACTAGTCGATAAACCCTATCCGTCCTAGTTTCGGAATCGTGGTTAGTGTACCTGCAGAAAACCACAATGCATATATATCCAATGAACCTTTCATGCCAGCATGTCATGAAAGCGTCCCCATTCATTACTGTTCACTATAGAAACAGCATCTGTACAATTACCGCCGTACAGACAACGTTAACATACGTTATTGGATAACGTATTCACGGGGGTACCGCAAAATGCGGGGGTATGAACAGCGATCGCCATACCCTGCGCCGAACCATATACTCCCAATGTAGTCAACCGAGGTTGGTATATTGGCAGCATCTCAAGTAGGCCACTGCTTGAGAACAGCGTTCGGTTCGCATCACCGACGGGAAGGCCAAGCTCCCTCAGTTGGCTGAGGATCCTTACCTTCTTACCTTCCGATCGAAGATGTCGTTACATAATTGTAAAGTTGAATTGTGCATGAAATTAAATTTCAACTGAAAAGTAATGCTGGAAGTTAGCCATATATATATTTATATTACAGCCACCTTTAATTCCCATAATAGTATTACCCTAGGGCTTACGTATATACATAATCCTTAACGAACCAACGTAGTTCGCAAATACTTGATTAATGAAATTTTATACTAAAAATTACTTTTTTAAGGCTAATTATATCTCCAGGGTACACTTGTTAGCTCTGATACCAGCTGTGGCAGAACCAACCTGAATTATACCGGCTCAAGTACGCGAGTCCTCATGAAGGGCTACCTCGCACTTCAAACGGTATAAAACTATTGGTCTGTCGGGTAACATCCCGATGAACCACCGAACACAGGATCCAACAAGGTACCTCACACGAAGGTGAGTCCAGAGATACAATGCCAAAAATAATTTACACCACAGGCAGTTATATTACAAAAATATACAAAATAACATTTGTTCTCACTGAGGAGAGTTTATTACAACACAAGTTCGAGTTTTTGGTTAAAGCAGCGGAATTTGAAAAGCGGAGTTAATATACACGGCGTCATTACAGATATTATGCTAGCCCTGGCATAATATCACTCCGGCGGGGTCTGTGTTGGCCGGGGACGGATCCCATTCCACGGACCAACCATCAGGCAAAGGGTAAGGCCATGGTGTAATGAACGCTGGCTCATCAGAAGGGTTACCTGAAGTAAATCAACAAAGCAAGGCTGAGTATACTAATACTCAGCAAGACTTACCCGGAATTGGATATATCTTAGCCCATAACTAGACTCATGATGACTTTTAGCTTTGGGTAGGGTTTTTAGCTGAAAAGCAACAAAGAGTAGATCCTAATTTCAATTTTTAGCTTTCAGATTCTAATTGATTAAACCATTCTAGGTAAGCACCTATAGCTATTCAAACATGGTAGAATCTTTACTCAAACATCATCTTTAATAATCACATAATTGCTCTTGTTACTCTATGTGATAAAGGGGATAAGTAGTCTCATACATCGTGAGAGGCGGACGATTCTGAATCGAGATTCAACCCTTGCAAGGTAAACCTAACACAGACGCTTGGAACACCACAGGGTATTCCGAAGCAAACCGTTTGCCTTTCATTCCGACTCGTGGATCAGATCCACCACAAGCGACTGCAGGTCATATGCACATCCAAAGTGCAGGAAGTACGTCTGTAGCGCGACTACAAAACCTGTACTCCTGGTTGCCCAGCAACACATATGCCTACACGTCGAACAAAGTAACAAAAGAAGCAAATACATGTGGTGGGAGGTATGTCCACTCCTCGGGCCGATCGGTTACTAGGCTTACCGCTTACCATATTTCACGGCATGTGGCTAGTACTTTCAAATGCTTAGCCACCGCTACCACACACTGCGACCTTATCAAAATTCAACAACCCAGACGGGGTATCATCTTGACCATGATACTTCATAAAACTCCCGCCGGCATCCTTATAGTGATAGCAGGAATGTAAACATTACAATTCCTATATCGCGCGAGTGACAGGAAATCACTCGACTTCTACCGGTCCTATAAGCAGAGCAGCTAGTCGGACTCAGTTCTAGTGTTCAATACATTGGTTCCTGGAATAATGCAACTAAGGTTTCCAAATAATCCTAAGACCTAATGCATAGAGATATATATGAATAATATAGGTTGCAGTGTAATAAAGTAGGGGTTATGTCCGGGGCTTGCCTTCGCTGGTGGGGTTGGGGTTAGTCAAACTATTATCTTCCGAACCTTGGTTCGGGGCTTCAGAAAAATCTGCGACAAGAGTCCCGGGGTCTTCTGAATAAATTTCTTCTTGTTCCGGGATTAGTTGATAATCCCGTCAGCGAGAGTGGTCGAGTCTACATGAGATGCAGAATTACAAGTTATGGAATGCCTTTACTTTTATTTTACTTCCCGATAAAGTTGCAATCCAATATAAATAACATTTTATTTTGATGCATTTCCTAATTACCCTGTACTGGGCAGTCATTTATTGAGCACTAATAAGTTTACTTAGATTCATTAAACACAAATTTAGCTAGGTTAAGTGTTCAATTAGTAGCATGGGGCAACAGGTGGTGTGGTTTCCATTAATATTTATATTAAAAGCTTTACATATTAACCTCTCAATTTTAAGTTACCATTACCCTATAAATCTAATATATTATATCTAATTTAATTAACATCTAAGTCTTGGTTGAAAATTTTAATAACATGCTATAATATTACAAAACAGGACCTTAATCTATTTTCATGATTTTAGAACATTTAAAACTGTATTTATTAATTATATTAAGGAAACTACTCCTTATTCCTAATAAAATTTATACAACAAGAAAATAATACTAGAGTATAAGGCTAATTATTTTTCTTCAATTCTACATGTTAAAAGAAAATTATTGGCACTGGTTTTACTAATTTATCATTTTCTATGAATTATTATGTATTTCTTAAGTCTACAAGCAATTAACTTTGGTATTTAAATTAGGTCATCAAACATTCAAAAATTGAAGTCGACCTTTAAAGCAAAGTTGCAGATCTTTGTCTAAAGATTCTAACAAAATTTAGTTTACTATTTTATGATTTTTCCTTGAAGAGATATGGTATTTCTAAGTTGACAGCAAAAATTACATAAGGAGGTCCCTGGGCACTATTCCTCTGAGTCTATGGGCTTTGCACTTAACCCCCTGGATTTCCTTTCCTTCTAACCCGAGGTCCCTGGGCTGGGAACCGAACAGAGCAAAGTAGTGGCGGCCGTGTTCCGGCGACGGTGATCACCGGCGATGAGGTCTGAGGGGAGGAAAAGGAACAGGAGCTCACGAGGGTTCTTATGCACCACGTGTCGAGAGCTGAGGTGGTTCGGATGGGTAGAGTTCGACGGAGACCCGAGACGACGGCGGCGGGGTCAACAATCGTCGAACGGCGAGGCTCCGGCGATGAACGTGGGCCAAGATCC